>NW_012115055.1:4416742-4460403 GCF_000951035.1 Colobus angolensis palliatus | reverse complement strand
TCCAATGTTTCTTAATGTAATTCAGTGAGAGCACATTGCCAATTATGTGGTATTCCTGATGAATACGTAATATCTAAATCTAATGAGGTGAAAAAATCAACAAACCCAAGCAGGAGATTTTACAAAACAACTGCTCTATTTTTTCTGAAGGCTTACATGTTTTAGAGCAGTTTTTGATTCATAGCAAAATTGAGAGGGAGGAAGGTACAGAGATACCAAGTATATTTTCTCTCCCAACACTTGTATAGTCTTTCCCATTATTAATCAGAGTAGTACATTTGATACAAGTGATGAATTTATGCTGACACATTCGTATCAACCAAAGTCCACAGTCTAGGTTAGAGTTTATTCTTGGTGTTGAATATTGAATGGGTGAGAACAAACATATAATTACAGATCTGTTCAATGAAGGACAATATCCATCATTATAGCATCATATGTAATATTGTCACTGCCTTAAAAAGTCTTCTGTGCTCTACTCATTCCTTCTCTACTCCCCAACCCTTGGCAACCACTGAGGTTTTTACGCTCTCCATAGTTTTGCCTTTTGCAGAATGTCATATACTTAAAATCATACAATATGAAGTCTTTGCAGATTGGCTTCTTTCATTTAGTAATATGCATTTAAGTTTCTTCCATGTCTTTATATAGCTTGATAGCTCATTTCTTTTTAGCACCAAATAATATTCCATTCCCTAGATGTACCTCAATTTATTTGTTCATTCACCTACTGAAGGATATCTTGGCTGTTTCCGTGTTTTAGTAATTATGAATAAAGCTGCTTTAAGCATCTGTGTGTAGTGTTTTGTGTGAATATAAGTTTTCAGCTCTTTTGGGTAAATATCAAGAACTGCAATTCTTGGATCATATGGTAAGAGTTATGTTTGGTTTTGTAAGAAACCACCAAAGTGTCTTCCAAAGTAACCATACTATTTTGCATTCCAACAAGCAGTGGCTGAGAGATCCTGCTTCTCCAAATCCTCACCAGCATTTTAGGTATTCAGTGTTCTGGACTTTGGCCATTCTAATATGTATATAGGGTTACTCACTGTTGTTTTAATTTGTATTTCCCTGATTATGTATCCTGTTGAACATCTTTTCATATACTTACTTGTTATCTGTGTATCTTCTGTGGTGAGAGGACTGTTAATGTCTTTGGCCCATTGGTTAATTGGGTAGTTCATTTTCATGTCCTTGAGTTTTAAGACTTATTTGTACAATTTGGATAGCAGTGTTTATCAGATAAGTCTTTTTCAATTATCTTCTCCAACTCTGTTTCTTGAGTTTGTATCCTTTTGATGTTCTGCACCTTTCAAAACATCGATATATAATATATGTACAATAAAAGAAAAAAAACACTGAACAATAAAGTGAAATGCATAGTCTTGTATCAGGAAATTTAAAATTGCCATCCATATATTACTGAAAAAATAATATATATTGATATTAAATGTCCTGAATTATAATTTATATTGTATTCCTATGAAGAAATACACACTGAATAAGTAACATGTGATGATGTCTAAAATTTTGCAACAAATGATACCAGTAATGTAATGGGTATATGCTTATGTGTATTCATAGAAAGAAAGAGGAAGCCCACCGTGATGGTTAATACTGAGTGTCAACTTGATTGGATTGAAGGATGCAAAGTGTTGATTCTGAGTATGTGGTGAGGGTATTGCCAAAGGAGATTAACATTTGAATCAGTGGGCTGGGAAAGGCAGACCCACCCTTAATCTGGGTGGTTATCATCTAATCAGGTGCCAGCGTGGCTAGAATATAAAGCAGGCAGAAAAACGTGAAAAGACTAGACTGGCCTAGCCTCCCAACCTACATATTTGTCCTATTCTGAATGGTTCCTTCCCTTGAATATCAGACTCCAAGTTCTTCAGTTTTGGTACTTGGACTGGCCTTCCTTGCTCTTCAGCTTGCAGATGGCCTATTGCGGGACTTTTGATCATGTGAGTTAATACTTAATAAACTCCCCTTTATATATATGTATATCTATCCTATTAGCTCTGTCCCTCTTGAGAACCCTAATACATACATATTTCAAAATACTAACGCATGGCAAATATAGATGTAAGATATACAGCTGTTTACTGTACAATTCTTGCAACTTTTCTTGTTTGGATTTCAAGTGAATATATATAGCAGATATAAATACAGTAGTAAAATGATAATTAAGAATTTTGCTATGAAGGCGCTTACATACTGAGAAAAAATAGATAAGAATATATGAGCTTAATTACATATTGTGGTAAGTTCTATGAATGAAATAAATGATGCAGTGTGGGAGAAGCCCTCTTTAGAATGTGTGATCAGGAATTTCCTCTTCAGAGGTTCCGTGTGAGTTGAGGTAGAGTGTGCATGGCCCAAGCCAGCAGAGGACTTGCAGAAGAGCATACTGTGCACACGTGGCAACCAATATAAAGGCCCTGAAGCTGCAAGAGGCTTAGAAGTTAGAAGAACAAAAAGGGATCCAGTGCAACTGGACTTCCAATAGCAGGCGTCCAATAGCTGAGGTGTCTCTGGAGGCAAGAGCTAGAGGTAAGGATCACTTAGGTCACCATAAAGAGGTTGAAATTTATTCTGAGAATAATGCTAAGCCACTGGAATATTTAAAAATAAAGAAGTTATAGTACCTGATTTATATTCCAAAAATGACTGCTTTAAAAAGTGGGTGAATATTAAAATTTAAATGAAAATTGTGGGAGAGATGTAGTGGTGACAAAAATCAGAAAGAATCTCCAATAAAATAAAAGAAATATGTGGAAATAAGTGTTAGTTTAATGATGATAATCCCAGGTGCAAGGAGAAAAGGTAGGCATGGAGAACTTCCAGGGCAGAACTGAATATGGAGCTAAATATAGTTATACTTGTGTGTGTGTGTATATATATATGTGTGTGTATATGTATGTATATACATAAAATATATTATATACATGTGTAATATTTATGCAAATACATAAATAAAATATAACATAATCACTTTGTTATTTCCATATATATTTAGTAATCTTCAATTACTCATTATGAGTAATTTACATGATCATGAGTTCTGTTTTGGCAACAACAAGGAAGAAGAACCTTCTTCCAGATATAGATTGAAGCAAGGCAGAGACAAGGAGTTATGCAATAAGATAATGGTGAGACAAAAAGTTCTAGAAAAACAAAAACTTGGAGCAATGGGTCTCTAAAAGAATTATATCTCTGGAATCATTCTGAAACTGGTGACAATTATTAATATATTAAATCAATGTCTGCTGCTTTGTTGTTTGTTTGTTTTTCTATTTATGACATGTAAGTTTGGGTTTATGCATTAGAGTAGAAATTAATTTTATAAAGCTAAAGAAATTGTGGCTGCATAGGTAACCTACCAAAGACAGTACCAGCGGAAAAATAAGGCTCCTGTAAACAGGTTCTCCCTGTCTTCTGTTAAGAAGAAAGCAGAGGATGAAGGCAGGCAGAAGGAAAGAGGAGAAGAAACACAAGGCAGGGAAATAGCAGGCATAGGCCTGGGCCATTGTTTCTCAAAGTATACTTTTCCAATTAAAGAGGGTAGACACTTAATCTCAAAGCCTTTCTTGGAGTTCATGAAGTTATACTGCCATATGTTTATGATAAAAGGTAACTGGGCTCTTTAATAACTAAGGGAGATCAGAAAAATCTTAAAAGCTACCATAAATTTGTATTTGAGGTACATAGGAAAATAAAATGAGTCTATAGATCTTTTAAGGGTAAAGTTGAGAAAATAGACTTGTGTTCTAATTAATCCAGAGACATCCTCTCATTAATTTTAAAAGGTGTGTATATCTACATCCATGCTTATCAATTTCTATTATCTCAATAAATCCTACAATATTTAACTACTGACCAGACAGCTCATTTGACTTCCAAATATGGGTAATATATATTTTTGGATTTCTCTTATTTTAAGTGCCTTTCAGTTAATTCCAAATCAAAATTGTCTGCATTAATCACAACTGGTTCATTGTCTTCAACTATAACAATGTCTGTGCTTTTTCCTATTACACCAGTTAAAAATATGTAACTTTTCATTTTTCCACCATCTTAGAGATATATATATGTGTGTGTGTGTGTTTCCACGTTTTAAATATCCTCTCTTTCTCTCCATATTTCAGTCTCCTAGTCTGTTTAAAGGTTTACTTTTAACACTGCAGCACTAAGATTTTCAGTACTAAGATGGTGGCTGTTTGTGTGCAGACAAACTACCATCCTATTTTGGATGCTCTCTTCTTCCCAACAAATGTTATGTGCAGAGTAAATCATATTTGTTGATTGAAGTAATTAGTTTTCCTGCCATTTGAAAATCAACAGGAAATAGGTAATTCGGTCTGATTCATGGATACTATGTGAGGATAATGCAAAAATTAATTTAAGTCATCTAAGCCAGTCTTAGAATATTTAAACAGCCTTGAACAGTATGTATTGCAACAATTTGGTTTACAGATGAGAATAATACCCAGGCCTGCTAAGTCAAATTACACAGATGACACAAGTAGAAACTTAGAAAGCTGTGGTCTCTATTATTATTCCCCTTGACTATACTATACCATCAAAACAAAACAGTATTTTAATTTCTTTAACAACATATTCATCTATATGTCTTATTTGAAAACATAGGAAAATATACCCATATATAAAAACACATGAATGAACCATAACCATGGATTCAAACAAGTGAGGGAGGTGGGCCTCTATCTCTCTCATACTGAATATATGATAATTTATGTCTGGCTTGAAGGTGCTATGAAACAGGTATCCAGCTTGTTGCCCATCTAAATAATTGAAAGAATAAGATAATATACCTTAAATCAGGGATATGAAAATTATCCACATATCAAATCCACCCTGCTACCCATATTACACACACACACACACACACACACACGCAAAATTATGTATTTTATATATGTATATATTTATAAAAATATATGTAGTAGAATAGTTTTGTATTTACAGAGAAAATACAAGGACTCTACAGCCAGTTCCCATATTATCTACAACTACTCTCACTACTATTAACATCTTACATGAGTATGATAAATTTGTCACAATCCATTACCCAATATAAAGGCATTATTAAGAAATGATTGTACTTTATTCGGATTTTCTTAGTTCTTATCCACTGACTTTCTGTTTCAGAATTTCACTCAATCATGACATTGGATTTAGTGGTCATGTCTCCTTAGGCTCTACATCAGTATGACATTTTCTCCAAATTTCTTTGTTTTTAGTAACTATGACAGTTTTGAGGAACACCAGTGAGAAATTTTGTACCTCAATTGCAATTTGTTCAATGTTTTTCTCATTATCAGACTGGTGGAAGAAAGACCACAGAATAAATTGCCATGTTTATCAAATCAAATGATTTAATGTTGATGTGAATCTAGATCAACTTACTTGAGTTAATGTTTGTGAGGTTTCTCCACTGTAAAGTTACTCTTCTCCTACTACCACCCTCACTTTTCATATTGTACTCTTTGGAAGGAGGTCACTATGCTCAGCTTACACTTAAGGAGTGTGGAGTTATGTTCTACCATCTTAAAGGCAAGATACCCATATACATTATTCAGAAATTTTCTGCATAGGAGACTTGTCTATTCTGCACCATTTATAACTATAAACTCATGGATATTTATTTTATATTTTGGATTATAATCCAATACTAGCCTATTTATCTTATTTTTCAAATTGTTTCAGCCGTAGCCATTGGGAGCACTTTCAGTTGGCTCCCATGTCCATTTGGCATAATCGCTTATTTTTGTTGTTGCTTTGTTTTTGAGCATTTTATTACTTTATGAAGGACACAATGTTCCAGGCTTATCTTGTATACTTACTGCACCAGTCCTACAGTGATTCTCTAAAAAGCACTTCTTCCTTTTTTTGGAGAATGACATTAGGAACCAAAATCTGAGCGTTATAGGTACTTACTGTTTCTGGGGCTCATTGTGTCTAAGTCTTCTTAGCTGATAAGCAAGGAAATACACATGTATATTAACCTGATTATATTCATAAATATGGAAATATATTTATATGTAATCATATTTATAAAGATGATATGACATAATATTTGTGCCTATAACTTGAATCAGTTACCGCATGGAACATTCCAGCCTCTTTCCTTTTGTTACCTATAACCTCTCACTCCCAAAATTGAAAACCTGACTGCACTCATCAACTATTCATTTACTCAGTGTTCAGTTCCCATACACATATATAAAGGCATCAGTGTCGTTAACCTGTATCCCCATTGGAAATAAATGGGTCAACTATGGTACAATGCTTATGCACAGTTTTTTTTTTCTGTCCTTATGGACATCAAAGATTTCAAAAGTTACTTAGGTCAGCACCTTTTTCTCTCTTTTTAGATAGGCTATTCTGCATAATCATAGTTAAATTATTTAGTCACATTTTACATTGCATTCAGTTATCTCTTGACCTCTCAAATTAATTGCATATTGTATGAGATCACTCCTGCATTGCTATAAAGAAATACCTGACAGTGGGTAATTTATAAAGAAAAGAAGTTTATTTGGCTCACAGTTCCACCAGTTTTAAAGGAAGTATGGTGCTGGCATCTGCCAGTCTTCCAGAGAGGCCTCAGGAAGCTTACAATCATAGTAGAAGGTGAAGGGGGAACAGGCATGTCACATGGTAAAAGTAGGAGCAAGTGAGAGAGAATAAGGAGGGAGGTGTCGTACACTCTTAAATGACCAGATCTCACAAGAACTAACTATCAAAAATATAGCATCAATCAATAAGGGATCTTCCTTTACGATTTAAACACCTCCCACCAGTGCCCACCTCCAGCACTGCAGATTACAATTCAACATGAGATTTGCATGGGGACAAATATCAAAACTATATCACATATATTAGGGTGTACTCCTTGTGCTGTTAAGTTCTATGAGTTCTGCAAAATGCATAGTGTCATGCATCCACAACTACACAGTATAATACAGAATAGTTTTGATATGTACTAAAAAATCTTTGATGTCATAGCTATTCAATTCCCGCCTTCCTTTCCTTTTTTACTATAGTTTTACCTTCTGCAGAATGGCATATAATTGGAAATATCCAGCATGTAGCTTTTTTCATAATGCCTTCTCTCACTTAGTAATATGAATTCACAGTTTGTCTATGTTTTTTGATGACTTGATAGCTCATTTCTCTTTAATGATGAATAATATTCCACTATGTGGCTGTATTATAAATTATTTATCCATTCATCTATTAATAAAATCTTGGTTGCCCTCAATTATTGGCAATCATGAATGAAGTTTCTGTAAACATTCACATGCAGATGAAAATAAGTTTTCAAATCAATTAAGCATATATGTTAAAGCATGATTACTGCACCATATAGTAAGAGTACCTTTAATTTTGTAAGAATTTGATAAACTGTCTTCCAAAGTGGCTGTACCATTTGAAATGAGTTTTCATAACCAACATCTGGTATTACATTTTTTATTTTTATTTTTGCTATTCTAATAGTTGTGCAGTTTTACCTTATTGTTATTTTCACCTGCTTTTTGAAATAAGGTTTTATTGGAACACAGTCACACCATACTACTATCTATTATGGCTTTCATGCTACAATGGCAGAATTGAGTGGTTGTGATAGAGTTGCATATGACCCACAAAAATTTATTGTCTGGCCTTTTAAATTAAAAGTTTGCCAAATATCACATAAACTAAAAGAGAAAATGCATTGAAATTTAATTAGTAAACTGCTAAAATTATTACTTTTATTTTAATTACACATTCCAATCATTTCTAATTACAATTATATAATTACAAATTTTAAGTAAAATTATGAACAGCTATAATGAATTCCTGAAAACTTTCACAGAGAAAATTTTGCAGATGAAATAAAACTTTGCCTTCTTGCCTATATATGTATATATATACTTATATATATATTTGTATACTTGAAAAATAGAAAAGTAAATTAATGTAAAGATTAGAGAGCAATGTAGTTAAAAATAGATAATAGAGGAACTAATATATTTTACTTGTATTGATAGCCTGTGACAATAATTTTGTATAATAACTCCTTTTATTTTTTAAACTGATTCCAATGATAGTATTATGCTATACTAACATGGACAAAATTAAGAGTTACAAATTTGTCCAAGTGCATAGAACTAACAAATGGGTTTAAACCCATTTGACAACAAAATTTTATCTTTATATTTTCAGCCCTCTTCATTTCAAAAATATCACAATATGAAAAACAATCTTATCATCTGGGATCATCTTACTCAATAATTAGCCAAGTCATCTCCTAAGAGGTGTTCATAATAATAGCAGCCTATCAAAAGGACCGTACATCTTATTAAAATTTTTAGTGAGGAATGTTACAGTTCTGTAGACTTTATCAAAGTCTGTAGAATTTATCAACACTGTAACCTGAAAGTTTTGATGTTGTGGTCCTACAGGAACCCTATATCTCATACATTTTCTAACAACATATTGCCCAACTAGATGAAGTAAAATGAGTCAAAATGCTATAATCATAAACAGAGAATAGAATGATTACTTTTTACAAAAAATGATGTGCCCCTATACAAATTTAAGTAACATATATTGGCCAAAGAGCTCTAGAGCATACAGAAAAAGGCCCCTTTTCTAGTACCTGAGAACTGTGAGATTTAAATTTAGCAAAGACTGAAGAAAGTCTGGATTTAAAAATCATCATGAAAACAGTTGTTAAATTATCATATAATAACTGTGTCCACCAATTTTCATCAAGATTTAAAGAACTGCAAATATTTAAGGGCTTATATTGTCACACTTGTCATCTAAGATGCATATTAAAGTTGGTGACAATAAATCAGAAATATGGACAGTAGAAATCTTTTCATACAGAAGATAAGCTTAACTCAGCCTGCCACCAACATACCATCTGTTCTGCATCTCTTCTTAGATCAAGACACAATAGACTTAAGCATATGGACTGTAGGCTGTGAACAAGAAAGAATTTTTAGCATGTTAGCATTCTTTTTTGGATTTCTGTTTTGTTTTGCTTTAGATTGTTGTGTTTTGTTTTGTTTTTCAACATTCTATGTTTTTATTCATCGGGGGTAATTTAAATAGCATCCTGATTGAAGGGTAAATGGAACTGCATGCCTTTTAAAGGATATTTTGTTTTCATGATTTGATATTACATGACAAACAATGGAAATGGCTAAAAATTTCAGTAACAATTTTTCCTTTCCCCAACTCTTCAGAGTTAAGTTTAATATGTCAACAACCACTACTACTGGAAGATAAATTTGTCCTTACTGTATTGTATTCTTTTACCTATTCCCCTTGCTGCCTGATAGTTTATAGATCTAAGTGCATAAATGATCCCTTATCCGCATGCAATATATGAATTGTATGCGATAAAATAAGTTCATAGATCTAAGTGCATAAATGATCCCTTATCTGCATGCAATATATGAAATTGCATGCAATAAAGTAGTAACAATGAAGATAATATCTAACATTCTATATTTACTATGAAGTAATAATGAAGATAATATCTAACATTATGTTATTAGTATGTTGCATATTGCTCCACATCTCTTACAATTATTAATTTTAGTAAGAATAGTTATGTTAAGCATTCATATTTTGAGACCCATTTATAAATGATGAAAATGAAGAACAAGACTCAATAGCTCTCAGGGATTGATAACTGAAAGATACCCTAAAGTACTGCAGGAAAATATATGAATCTCACACCATCGCAGTGTAAGATAAAAATGAAACTTTAGGCCAATTTGAATAATGAAAATTTGGACCTCAATATCAAGTGATGCATAAGGTATTAAATGTTATTATCATTTTTTAAATTGTATTCCAATTTGAAAGCAGGAATGCCATTATGCTTGACGGGATTTTTAAATATTGCACCTTCTTTTCATCCCTGATTGAGAGAGGCACGTGTATCTAAATGAAGCAACTTACCTTATAGATCTCTATAAAAAGAAAGACCAAGCTGATAGTCATCACTGCACTGTTTTCATCTTGTCCAGTCAAAAAAATCAGCATTTAGATTACTGTATTGTTCCTTTCTCATCATTTGTTACCACCATCAGACACAAGTGACTGCTTCTGAAGTGTTCTTGTCAGTGTTCCCTATCATTTTGGATGTAAATCTAGCCATGACACTTCCTTGTTACTAGTTTTCACACCTGCTTATCTGAACAGCTTTCACAAAGCTGCTTCTACCTATCAGTCAAATAAGACAAGGGAAAGACAAATTTCTGGCGACCCAGGACAGAAGAAGAGAGAGAATGAAAAAAGTGACAAAGACATGCGCCATTCAGATTCAAAGGATGTGGACAGCTTTCTTGTTTGGAACATCAATTTCTATCTGTCAGATTTTAAACAGGGCTGCTGGCTAAAACATCTAGATACAGGAAGACAGCTATAGGACAACACAGAAAATAGTGCTAAAGTCTGTGAAAATGTATATCACCATAAAGAATTTGAAAACCAAAAAATTCTTTAAAGCCTCTAGGTACTGACACAATGGACTTAGAGTTCAATTTTTTCACTTTTTAACTGTGCTACTAGGAAACAATTGCTTAATATCTGTTCCTTGGTTTCAGTCTCTGAAATATGAGAATGGTAATCATATATGCCACATAAAATTTGCCATGTAGACTTAATTAGTCAATGCAAACAGAATACTTAAAATGGTCTTATGTGTAGTAAGAGGTCAATCAATGCCACTTTCCTTAGAAGCTGTTTTAGTAGAAATTGGGTCTTGCTATGTTATTTAGATATTCCTGGCCTCAAAACATCCCCCCGCCTCAGTCTCCCAAAGTAATGAATTACAGGCGTGAGCCATTGCACCTGGCCAAAAACGTTATTACTAAGTTTAATGTAATACTATTTTCAGAAGCAATGATATTGAGTCATAAAAAGTGATAAGAACTCAATATTGTTGGAAAAAAGTCTGGTATTGAAATTCAAAAGTTTTAATCTTTATAAAATTTTTAAAATTTATTGTAAATTTTACTTAGATTTTGCATTAGCATGAATTCAGTATTTCACTTAGGCTAGAATTTGAATGAATTACAACTGAAATTTTTAAATTGAATTTTGAATGAAACATTGTATTGATATTACCACCAATTCAGTTGATTAAAAGACTTAACAAAAAAAGATTATTAAAAAAATTAATTATGTTTTAAGAACAGAAAAAGCTTTATTCTTAAAGGATTTAAATGTGAAACCTCTCTGTTGGTATGATTTAAAATAACTAAAGACAATTTGGTTATCCAAAATACCTCTTCTTGCATCTACTATAGTTTTTTAATATTCTTGCATATTCTGTTTATTTTAGTTTTTAAAATAAAAGCCTACATTAATATAATTTCAAATAATTAATAAATGATTAACAGGTATTAGTGTGCTAGTAAATGTTATTTAAGGTAAAGGGTAAGAGATTTTCTTTGCAAAGTATTACAGGAGTAGAACTGAGACTTTTAAAGGTCTTTTACTAATTATAAAAACACATGAAATGTTAATAAAATTTAAAAATATAAATTAAAGTACAAAAAGAAAAGTAAATCCAGATTATTTTCAGATTCCAGAACAAAGGCTAATATCCTTAGTATCCAGTTTGACATTATACCTAGTGAATATTAACCTTCAAATAAATATCAATTTCATTGACAACAATGTACCATTTTGAAAAGTTATTTTATATCTAAGATATAGACAGAGAATACTAAATTCTGTGAGACTAAGGAGAAACCAGCAAGTTCATGCTCACCTGATGAGAGAGGGTATTGAAATAGACCTTCTGTAAATTTATTTGCCAAAAATTATTACAAATGTTAGCAATAATCATAATGTTGAATGAGATATTCTTTACTTAACACATGCTAAAAATAATTATACACAAGAAAAAAGATACATGCCAAGTAAAATATAGTGCAGCGTGATGTATAGTAACAAAATTGAATTTTTAAATTTTAAATGTAAATTTTAGATTCAGAGGGTACACGTGCATGTTTGTTGGAAGAGTATGTTGTGTGATGCTGAGATTTGGCATACGATGGAACCCATCATTCAGTTATTGAGCATAGTATCCAATAGTTAGATTTTCAACCCTTGCTCTCCCTCCTTCTTCCCCACTTCATCATTCCCAATATCTATTGTTCATGTCTTTATGTCCATGCATACCCTTTTTTTTTTTTGCTTTTTTTATAATTTCAACTCTTATTATAGATTAAAAGGTATATGCAGGTTTGTTACATGGCTATATTGAGTGCAGTAAGCTTGGGGGTACAAATCACCCCATCACTCAGGTAGTGAGTGTAGTACCCAATAAGTGGGTTTTCAGGCTATGCCCCTCTCCTTCTCTCCTGCATCTAGTTCCCAGTGTCCCCTTTTACCCACTGTATTTTAATGTGTACTCAATCATTAGCTCCACTTATAAGTAAGAACATGCAGTCTTTGGTTTTCTGTACTTGTGTTAATTTGCTTAGGGTAATGGCCTCCAGTTCCATCCATGTTCCTATAAAGAACATAATTTTGTTCTTTCTATGGCTGTGTAGTATTCCATGGTGTAGATGTACCACATTTTCTGTATCCAATCCACCATCGATGGGCAGTTAAGGTTGATTCCATGTCTTTGCTATGGTGAATAATGCTTTGATGAACATGTAAGTGCATATTTCTTTTTGGTAGAATGATTTATATTACTACAGGTATGTACCCTCCAACGAGATTACTGTGTCAAATGATAGTTCTATGTTTACTTATTTGAGAAATCTCCTAACTGCTTTCTAAAGGAGCTAAAGTATTTTGCATTCCAACCAAATGTGTATAAGTGTTCCCTTTTCCCTGCAGCCTTGCCAGCACCTGCTATTTTTGACTTTTTATTAATAGTTATTCTGACTGGTATGAGAATGTATCAGTGGTTTTGATTTACATCTCTCTGATGATCAGGGATATTGAGCAATTTTTACATATTTTTGGTCATTTGTATGTCTTCTTTAAAGAAATGTCTATTCATAGCCTTTGCCCATTTTTAATAGGGTTATGTGTGTGTGTGTGTGTTTTGTGTTTATTTGTTTAGTTCCTAGTAGATTCTGGGTATTACACCTTTTCCAGATTCATAGTTTATGACTATTTTCTCCTATTCTGTAGGTTGTCTATTTACCCTGTCAGTAATTTCTCTTGCTGTGCAGAAGCTCTTTAGTTTTATTAGGTCCCACTTGTCAATTTTTGTTTCTGTTACAATTACTTTTGGGGACTTATTCACAAATTACTTGCCAAAGCGAATATCAAGAAGCTTTTCTTCTAGGATTTTTATAGTTTGAGGTCTTATATTTAAATATTTAATCCACATTGAGTTGATTTTTATATGTAGTGAGAGGCAGGGGTCCAGTTCTTTGGATATAGCTAGCCAGTTATCCCTGCATCATTTATTGAATAGGATGTTCTTTCCTCATTGCAAAATCTTGTCAATTTTGTAGAAGATCAGATGGTTGTAGGTATGCAGGTTTATTTCTGGACTCTCTTTTCTATTCCAGTGGTCAATATGTCTATCTTTTTTATTCCCACTGTTTAGTTCCCACTCATAAGTGAGACTATATGGTATTTATTTTTCTGCTTCTACATTAATTCTCTTAGGACAACATCATCTAACTGCATCCATGTTGCTGTAAATAAAATGATTTCATTCTTTCTATGGCTGCGTAGTATTCCATGTTGTATGTGTACCACGATTTCTTTATCTGATCTACTGTTGATGGGTACCTAGGTTGATTCCACCTTTTTGCTACTGAGAATAGCACTAACTAAAACGAATGTACTAATGCATGTGTCTTTTCAATAGAATGATTTATTCTCCACTGGGTATATACCAAGTAATTGAATTGGTGAGTCAAATGGTGGTACTATTTTTAGTTATTTGAGAAATCTCCAAACTGGTTTCTACAGTGGCTGAACTACTTTGAATTCCCACCAATAGTGTATAAGTGGTTCTCTTTCTCTGCAGCCTCACCAAATGTTGTTTTTTACTTTTAGTAATAGCCATCCTGGTTGGTGTGAGAAGTTATCTCATCATTATGTTTTAAAACTGAGAAATGTCTTTGAAAATATATTATTTTTGTTGAATATTAGGAAACTCAGAAAATAATAAAAGAGAAAATACAAGCTGCCAAAACTTTTGTTTGCAGAGACAAATATTTTAGTGAATTTTCAATTCTTTTATTTTCTATTACTATCACATTTGGGGAGGAAATAGGCTCAATTGTTATGATTTACAACTTCAGGGCCTGATATGGCTAAGTTTTGCATTTAATAGCTCTGTCATTCATGTTGTGGAATTAGTTTAATCTCTGAAAGACTAATCAAAGCTAAATTCTGTTAGTACCCATATCAAAGGACTCACTGAAAATCCGATAATTCAAAGAAAGGCTTAGAACACATCTGATTTATGATCCTTTGTCAGACATTGGTGTAACAGCTTTAACATTCAAACATGTTTTTCCCTTTTGCCTTTCAAAGAGGAGAAACATTATCTAACCAAAATATGACTTTCTCCTGCCTGAAGGAGTGTTAGGATTGATTTATTCAGAACGTAAAAGCAAAAGAGAGAGTTTATATCAGGCTTTTGACATCCAAAATAGGACATGGCATGGGGTTAATAAAAGGCAAAGCTTTGCTAAGAGGAAAGATTTATTCAATACCTTTATTTCCTCTTTTATGACATCAAAAATTAGTCCGTAATTCTTACTGGTAGAATTTTATGTAAATGAATATATAATATACTCTGTTAATAAAAGAGATAATTTTTGAACCTTCCCATATGGATTGTGAAAGAGAAGCTGGTTGAAGGTAAATAACTTAGGCTCTATTTTCAGTGTAAAATGCTGGGAAGATGTGACTATCCACACGCCTGCTGAAATGCTAGGGATAAAAGTACAATGTCCTTCGGGGTCACCGCTCATCTCCAAGAACCACTAGGAATAAACCACTGCCCAGAAATAAAGAATGAGGTTCTGGAAAGCATTGCATGACCCAGACACCTTGTTCCCTCCACTTCCACATGTCATAAAACACATACAGGGGACTGGGCACTGTGGCTCATGCCTGTAATCCCAGCACTTTGAGAGGCTGAGGAGAGTTGATCACTTGAGGTCAGGAGTTCGAGATCAGCTTGACCAAAATGACGAAACCCCATTTCTACTAAACTTACAAAAATTAGCCGGGTGTGGTGGCACACACCTGTAATCTCAGGTACTTGGGAGGTTAAAGCACCAAAATCACTTAAACCCAGGAGGTGGAGGTTGTAGTGAGCTGAGATCAGGTCACCATACTCCAGCCTGGGCGACAGAGGGAGACTATGCCTAACAAAAAAAAAAAAAAAAAGTCATAAGGTCCTCTTCCTTTACTCCTATATCCATACTCCAGCATAACGAAGATCAGTAGATAGAATGGATTCTGAAGGGATGAGCATTTTATTTACAGACTATTCAAATTTTGGGAGAGTGGAAAATACATTTCTCTGTTCAATTATCCAGAGGGTAGGACTTACCCGAGGAGGATGAGAAGGAATTTAGGATATTTACAATGAATCTGAGTATATTATGATTAATTTGCAATCCTGCCACAGGAGTTATTACTAATTATTATTATAGTTAATATTTGTGTCTGTAGTATTTTTCTGTAGTATTTTGTTTGATTCTATGTCTAAATCTTAATTCTCCCCTGGATTTAAGACTTTTTGTTAGGTGTCTCAATGATATGGATAAATATAATCAGTTTATCCAATATTTAATTACTGAACTTTTAGATTATATTCATTACATTTTTCTGTTAGAAATAAGACTTCAGCTGATATTTGGTAGTTTATTTACGGATGAGATTATTTTCTTAGTAGACAACAGACTAAAAATAACTTGGTTTAGAACCTATGAATATTTTTTAAACTTTGAAGCACATTAGCAAGTTATTTTTTTCAGAACGTTTCAACTGACATTCTAATTATATTGTTGCAAGCAACAATTACATTTGATAAAAAGGAAGGTCATCAGAAATATCCATAAGTGATACCAAAGCCCTATTAAACAAATAATTATAAAAATTTCCATATTAAAGTTTCTCGAACATTTAAAACAACATTGTAATAGGATATCAGAAATTACAGAGATGAAAATGGGTAAACAGTTACTATAAGAAATTTCCCATTTAATTATACAAGCTTTTCTATGTCTGGGACTCTGTTACACTAATATTAGCCACAAATCCAAGACTGAATTTGTCTGTCACCTTGTATTATAAGCATTCCTTTTCATTCTTTTGCATCTAGATCCTCATGTGAAGAAATCTCAGTATTAGAGTATAAATGATCATGTGTTTTAAAATCAAAATTCTGAATTCAGAGAAAAGTATGCAAATACAAATGAATATGCATTTTTCACATCTTTAGAAAGGACAACTCTACATGTATTTTACATCCTCCAAAATCTAGTCCCACATTTTTTTCCAGTCTCACTTTTTTGTTTTTATTATTGACAAATAATAATTATACATTTATAGGATACAATGTGATGTTTTGATGTATGTATACATTGAGTAATGATTATATCAAGCTGGTCAACATATCTGTCACCTCACCACTTATTCTCTTCTAGAGAGAACGTTTAAAAATCGAATCTTTTAGCAATTTTGAAACATATAATATAGTATTACTAACTCTTGTCACCATGCTATGCAATAGATCTTGAGCTCTTAGAACTGCTTAACTCACCCTCTACCACAGCCCAGAGTGATCTGTACTCTGTCATTCTCATTCATTTGTTATGCAAACTGAGTCCCCTGCTAGGTTCAGACATAGAGGAACACTTAAGTTCTATAATTTTCATAAAATATTCTGTTAATACAATTAAAAATTATTTTCTCTTAAATGAATTTTACCAGTACAATTTAACAAATTTTTAAAATTATTATTTTAAGATCTCAAGAGAAATGCAAAATTATTAAACACTGAGGCCCTACTTGTTTGTTTTCTTCTGTCTCTTCCTCTTTCATTCTTTCTATCCATTTGCATATATGATTTTGGCATTGTTCAGAATGTATCAATTTGAACAGTACCAGTTAAGATAATGTCTTTTATGTGACATATGGCCCTCCTACTGCTGTTTAAGAAGTGCAAATTACTACACACAGGAGATTACATTTTCAGAGCATGACTGAATTTATTTTAATTGTCCTACATATCGTAATATATTTTCCCTCTGCAATTTATGTGTGTGTGTGTTTAAAGCTTCATAGTCATTCAAAATAATTATTAATCTCATGGTTTTGTTTTATTCAAGTTACTTGTTTTATGAGAGTAAAATAACTATTGGCTTGTCAAAGTACAAAAAGAGATGCTTTGCCTAGGGCATTGTGTTTTCTAGTAGAAATAATATACCAAAAATGTAGATGCTTTATTTCTGAGTTGGTGATGAGCAGCAGAATATGAGATAATGCTTTTTCGTTTTAGTGAAGGGCGAATTTTATTTACTGAATCCGACGTTAAACCAAAATGGTATGTTTAATATGGTCATTCTTTTGCAAAATTGTAATAACTCTGGAGCCAGTTATAATTGTTTACACTGTTTGACATAAAAATAAAAGTTAAAGTAAAAAAGGAACAAAGACTACAAATCAAAGTAAAAATACCTTAAAATGCTTCTATTAATAAACATAATCTGACGTTCCTCATAGTGAAACCATTTTCCTCATTGTTTAATAACATGAGTTCTTTCTATTGGACTTTTAGTACCTTTTTTCCATTCTGTGGTAGGAAAGGATTTTGACATCAAAGAATAGACCTCTTCATAAACATTTATGTGAATCAAACCAGGAAAAGAGAGTTTACTACAAAGACAAAAGATGATCTCAGAGAGCTGAAGGGTTTTGAATGGCCAGGCGATACCAAAGGAGAAAAAGTGAAGAGTAAAAACGAATTTATTAAGATTGTGGTCAGGGTACGATACCTGCAAGATAATCAAAGTTTTATGCTATCAAACTTCTCAGTCCCTCTTATCATCTTCTGTATAATATTCTCCAAAAAGAGAGTCTCCTTTAAAGTCCCATGACTAATTTTTGCTAAATTCAAGAAGAAGAGGGAGTGAAATAGGGGGAAAATATGCTGCCATACATGATAAATCCAAATCGTTATCAATAAACATTTAAACATAGCTATGTGCAAGACATTGTTCCGTAGTTACCCATATTCAAAGGATAAGTGAGACATGATTCTTGTCTTCAAAGAACTGATACAGTTATAAATGGTATTGAAATACAGTGTTAAGTCAGCTAGAATGGCTACAGGAGAAAGGAGAATTACAACTCTGAGGATAGGAAGCCCTTGTATATTAAATGACTTTTGAGATAGTCTTTAAAGGAAGGGAAGGTGATCAAAAGATCTAGAGATAGGTGAGTTGGCGTTAACAGTTGGGGAAAGATAATTTGAGCACTAGTGTGGAGTAATGAAAGCTGTATAATCATACACTGGTAATTCCGTGTGGCTGAATGGAATGCTTATATTACCAGGTTTGTGTGACATGAAATTCTAAGATGTTGTATATAGAGACAGGCAGGCCATTGTTACTAATTGAGCCTTATTGTTTCTCCTCTGGTTTTCTAATTTTCTAATTTGAGGGTTCAGATCTATCATAAAGATAATATATTACCCTCTAAATTGGGTAGCTGGATATTCCCAGCACATTAAACAAACCACACTGTTCACAAATGTTCAAAAAATGTTGGAGCAAGAATATTTTAAATGTGAGCCTAGAGTGTAATTTGTTGATACTTTAATATTAATTTCACTCATACATAAATGCAGATGTGTCAAATCAATTTGTAATCTTGTAAGATTTTAATTTTTAAATTTTCTACTTATTGCAAAGCACTGAGATTCAGAATTTACCAGGTTTTCTAATCATTGAGAGAAGCACACACTCATAGTGGAAAGAAGAAAAGAGACAAATCAGAAATCTTTGTCATTCTGTATAGTTAAGGAGCCACAAAAATAACATGTAATAGCAGAATTTTTAACTTAAATTCTCAAATACTGACTTCCCCTAAGTAATAAATATTGACTCCTTATACATGTAACATAAGTGCAAAATTATTGGAATCAATATATTATTTAATAGTATTCTTACTAAAAGCCACTGGAAGTTCATCTCCCAATACTTAGATGTATTAATTATATTTTACTGAATTCTAAGAAAAGTCTTTCCATTCAGAAAGATCTTAAATCCAATCTCTCTGAGCCTCATATTATTGCATTTAAATAGAAGTTTGCCACATGTCCCATGATAAAACTCACAACAAAATAGCACTTTTCAGACACATAATAAGAACTCTACAAATGGGTAAAATTGTTAAGATATAAAACTTTACAGCAAATCCTATTATTTGATGCTTAACTAACTTGTTTAACAAGAGATAGAGAGAATCAACATTTCTTATGCACCAATTTAGATTAACCTTCTTTCGTTCATCGGAATCAATCAGCCGGTTGGACAAGACTCACTCTTCTACTTTTAACTTTCATTTCTTGGTCCTACAGAACATATAACTATGTGTAGTAAGAGGCTGTCTTACTCTTAAGTTTAATAATAAATATATATCTTTCTCTGCAGGACATTTACTTCCAAAGAATTGGTCATAAATATTTATGTGGGGTTCACCAAACAAGGTGGGAACATTCAGAGACCCAAGTCTGTATTTACTCTCTTCTTCCAGGCTAAAATACCACCATCTCCACCTCATTCATCACACAAAATTCTTCCAGCACCAGAATAAATGCTATTTTCTTAAAAAATGTTTCTTGTGCACTTAAACCTAAATTACATCTCAAATGACTCAAAATCTTATAATAATAGTAGTGTACCAGAGTGCCAAATAAAGTGGAAATGAAATATTTTTCTTTGAGAAAAATAATAAGTAATAAAAGTAATAAGAGAAGCATTAATTCAAAAGTTTATAGGCATGTGTCTAAAATACTGATTCTTAACGCGGGGCAATTTTGACTTCTAGGGGACAGTTGGCAATGTCTAAAGACATTTTGATTGTCACCTTGATTGGGGAAGAGGGTTCTACTGATATATAGAGGGTGAAGGCCAGAGATGTTGTTAAATATCCAATTCACAGTACAGTCCCCCACAACAAAGACTTATCTTGTCCAAGTATCAATAATGCCAAGACTAAGAAACTCTGCTCTGTATCAGGATTCCACTCTTTTCCCTTCCTCACTACTAAAGACTGGGCCTGAAAGTGTTCTATTGGAACAGCTATATCTCTCTGTCATCACAACTGACCCCAGAACATCAAAAGAATGAGCAAGATCCCTGTTCTCACAGGGAGAGTGAAGCAGCCCGCAACAAAGAATATGTTCTGTTGCTGAACTGAGGAGTGTTTTCTACTGTCCTTTTCTGGGAAGCTTACAGGGACTTAGGCATATTATGGGATAGAGTATTATGATATATGTCCAAGTCCCTGAGATCAAAGACCACAGCAATTTATAGCTGCAATTCTAAAACTTAAAAAAAATGTATTTGGTTTCATTTTGGTGACTAACTAATGAAGCAGGACATCCATAATCAGTGGATTACAAGAATTACCACTTCTGAGTAGATACCATGTGTCAGGAATTTTATATTCGCCATTTAATACTCACAAATCTCTGTGAGGCAGGCACTATTATTTGCATTTCACGATACTATGCTTGTCTTCATAGTATACATACTTCCCGCTATTTTTTATTTCTATATAAATTAGTAGGTAACTGTTTCTACAAAAAAAAGTTATTTATGTTGAAACTCTTGTACTTCACAGAGTGGTTTGCTAATAGTAATACATGTAAATATAATGGTGATGATGATGAGAACAAACCTTGCTCTGCGCTTTTCCATGTTCAAAGTGCATTGAATTCCCTTTGCAATATTATTTCTTATTTCAGGTGCCTCAATTCTATAATATTAACTCTATTTAGCTTTCCCACAACCATATGGGATAAATATTTTCAGATTAGAATAATAACACACACATACACACACACACAGACATGCAACTTTAAAAAATTAGTAAGCTTTCTCAGTTTCTACATGGTGGGGTTTGGTAAGCAGCCTGAGTGTGAAGTTTCTGATCTGAATTGCTCTGCAGTAGCTCAGACACTCTACAAGTGTTTATCAAACACTTGTAGATTAAATTAATTGAATCTACACTTGTGGAATAAATGAGTCATATACTCTACTTGGAGAAATTTCAAACAAAAAATGTATGGAGCATGCAGTGTGATGCAGACATGCCTTGGATGCTGGCCAGCTAACCAGAAAGGTCTCCCCTCTAAGCCTTAACTTAATCCTTTAACCTCAATCCATATATGTTATCAGCCTAAGCAGACTAATTTGTAAACATCAAGTGGCTCCATTTCTCAGGGATAGACACAGATTAACCAAGCTTAATGCACTAAACCAGGATATCAATACAATTAGTTTACACTGAGAAACAGAATTGCATAAAAATTCAAATGCACAATCTCTTCCTGGAGGTATAGAACAGAAATTGCCAAATTTCATATTTGAAGGATTCTTGGTGAGAAAAAAATTAAATTAGGAGAGTTAATAATAGGAATTCAATATTTAATGTTGTCATATTAAATTAGCCTCAGAGACAGATCATCACAATAGGTGATGATGAAATCTAATGGCAGGACATCTACTCTGTTTGTAAGATAATTTGTAAGGCAATTTCATTCTAATACATTGTACATTAAAGTTACATTTTATCACTGAAGACTCTCAAATTCTGATTATTTTCAGATTATTATTCTAGTTGATTTTGGGGAAAAGTCTGGTCGACAATAAGGCTTTACCATAGCTGTTATTAGTGGTAGGTATTTCTGTGTGAAATTTATCATTTTGAGGTCTCTATTACAATTGTTGCTTCTTTCATAAATAATAATTCACTTAATGTTATTATTATCTATGACTTAAGACCTAGACCATAGATATAGGTATAACATTTCTATAGAACAGTACAACAGAGTACTGGAATATGCTTATTATAGTAAGTTTTTAAGCTACATTAAAGATGAATAGATGGTATTTGAATTAATGTCTATAAGCTTTTTGATTTCTACACAGCAATCTCATCTCAGTTTTCAAATATATAGTACATACATTTCAAGCTAGTTTCATTACACTGTTATCTGTATCATAAATAACACATTTTAATAAATATTATGTACAGAAGAATGATGATTATTTAAGACGATGAGGAAAATGACTTCATAAATTTCATGTTAATGATTTCTTACTATAGCTCTATGACTATAGAGGTTACTGAGCCCATTCTACAGAGAAGGAAGTTGTGTTAATCTAAGTTTGATGTTATTCTTAAGATCAGTGAAGTAAATTAAGAGGGCGTGTCTGGACTTAAATTTAGGATTTATGATGGTAAAGCCTACATATTTTTCACATTTTGTGTTTCCTGTCTTAAAGATACAGAAAACCATTGCTGAGTAGTATGTTATATTGTACTATGAAATATTTTATCAAAACTCTTTGCATCTACAGTTCTTTATGTATTCTTTATTCCACAAGAATTTAGCCTACCTTCTATTTTTGTAGCTTACATATCTAAATAGATTAAATACTTCAATGACATTGAAATTTATATTACCACTTTTAAGAAATTGAAATCATGTTATGGACTACAGGAAAGAAAATTACCAAATGTCATATTTATATAAAAATATGCATACATACGTATACATGTTACATACCAGCACATCTAAATGTGTGTTTTTAAGTACCAGATTTTCTTGCTAAATTCCACTCAGGGGTGGAATATATGCTCTCATACTTGGCTGAGATTAAGAATAAGAAAACTGGGAGACTTAGAAGTTGGTCCATTTGAAACCAGAGATAGAAGACCTAAAAAAAATCTACCCAGTGTCTTAGAGAAGCAATAAGGATATTTATTATGTCCTACAGTTCTTGGTAGTGGGAGAAAAGGGCTCTGTGATAAATAAATTTAAATTTAAAATATGCTTCCCTGGAATTATTTAAGCAAAAACACTTATTTTATACCTCACACACACAATAATAACCAAAGATAAATGTCATGCTCGCTTAGATACCCAAGAAGCAGACTCTGGGATGAAGTGTACAAAAAGGCTATTGAGGAGTGCTTCTCAGGAGCACATGCAGAGAAGTGGGGAAAGAGAGATTTTGAACTGTGATGTTGTGACGATAAATGCCTCCACTGATCAGGGTATCTGAGACCAGGTGGCCCTTCAGAAACATCCTAAATAGCAGGCTGGGCTTTTTGTCTTCATTACTGTTCTCAATATTGACTTGAGAAGGGATTAGCCTTGGGACAGGCAGTTACTTATAGCAGAGGGAAATACATGCTTCTGCCCTGAATGTTGGAGAATTTCTGCAGCACATCACGGCATCTACCAGAGTCCACTTTTGTGCAGATCTGGTGCATATGTTTTATATGAAGGTAAATCCCATCTGAAAATTTGCAGAAACTTGATTGTTCTTTTCCTTAATCCCTCTAAGGTTATAATATCTGGCATGGTAGCTATAGGTGGGGTTACTATGTGCTTTTGCAGAGTTAACAATAATATATAGTATGGTTTTCTGAAATCTATCTTGTTTTTATGAGTGTCTGATAGATCCTTTCATAGATAATAAATTAATTCATGATGTAACATGAATTTACATGTTTTTAGGTGTTTAAGGGCATTAATTTCTGCTTTAGGATGGGATTTTTAAAAATATTTACTTTGTGAGTTGATAGTTTGGCAGATTCATATCCTTCTGCTTGACCTCTCCTATATGATAGTTGTTATTTACAGGCCAAGGAGCAACTGTGGGAGGTCTACCAATGACCCCGTATACCCACTCCAATTATATATTTGGAAACAAGTGAAATGACCATTGAATGGGACCATGGACTTAGCAGAACCAAAGATACTTAGAATTAAGCTAAGTATCTGTTCCAATATGTTTTGACTTTAAGAGGGATGCCATGATGATTATTTGATTCTGCAGAGTTCAATGTCAACGTGGCTTCTGTTTTTCAGCAGTTCTTGAAATGTCTGTGTATTCCCCTTTTTCTACAGCATTTTTAACCAAGTGAATGGTCAGTGGGAGGATTGGATGAATCATAGCTACACACACTTGTATTACAGTTTCCTTCCTTCTGGACACTTGGCCTTTCCATCAGTCAGTGCTTTTCCAGATCTAAAAACTGGCTCAAGTTCAGAATTGAAGGAAGGATAATTATTTTTTATTACAGCAGATGTCCTCTACCCCCAGATCATCCATAATTTATAATTTTGATTATATAGATTGAGCAATAACTTTGTTGGCTGTCCCTATGACATTTTTATTATAGTAACCATCTTCATATCTGTCTGCACATCTGTGCCCACTGGCTGCCATTTTGACCTTGTTGTTCTTATTGATGATATGGCACCACCTGGCCTCTACTATATCGAGATCTTATCACCTCTTCTTAGTATCAGGAAGTCAGTACAGCAGTATCATGTTTTTTTTATTATTATTATTTTTACCTTGTCTCCTATTAACATTTAATTTCTAGAGTTTTAGAAACATTTGTATAGGCTAGGTAAGAATTGAAATCAGATAAATGCCACTTACAATTGTGTTATCCACATATACAGTTTTATTTTACTATTGAGCCTCTATTCTATAAACACTGCTCTGAAAAAGGTCACCAATGATCTCAGTGTTATAAATCTAATGAATTTAAAAATCTTCACATAATCAGACCTTGAAGCACTGTTGATTATCTTTTTATTTTGTATTTTAGTTTTATATTTCAATAGGTTTTTGGGGAACAGGTTGTGTTTGGTTACATGAGTCAGTTTCTTAGTGGTGATTTCTGAAACTTCGGTGCACCTATTACCAGGCAGCATACCCTGAATCCAATGTGTAGTTTTTCATCCCTTGCCACGGCCAGCCCTGTCCCCTGAGTCCCCAAAATCCATTGTATCTTATGCCTTTGCATCCTCATAGCTTAGCTCCTGCATATGAGTGAGAACATACCATCCTTGATTGTCCATTCCTGAGTTACTTCACTTAGAATAATAGTCTCCAGTTCCGTACAGTTTGCTGCAAATGCTATTATTTTGTTCTTTTTAAGGCCAAGTAGCATTCCATGTATACACACACACACACACATATATACACACATATGTATGCATATATATATTTGTATATATATATATCCATTCCTTGAATGATGAGCATTTGGGCTGGTTCCATATTTTTGCAATTGCAAATTACGTTGTTATAAACATGCATGTGCACGTATCTTTTCCTTAAAATAATTTCTTTACCTCTAGATAGTTACCTGGTAGTGGGATTGCTTGATCAAATGGTAGATCTACTTTTAGTTATTTAAGGACTCTCCACACTGTTTTTTTATAGTGGTTGTACTAGTTTACATTCCCAACAACAGTGTAAAAGTGTTTCCTTTTCACCACATCCACATTAACATCTATTTTTTTTATTTTTCGATTGTAGCCATTCTTGCAGGAGTGAGGTGGTATTGCATTGTGATTTTGGTTTGCATTTAGTTGATAATTAGTGATGTGAAACATCTTTCCAAATGCTTATTGGCCATTTGTATATCTCCTTTTGGGAATTGTATATTCATGTCCTTAGTCCACGTTTTGATGTGATTGTTTGGTTTTTTTCTTGCTGATTTGTTTGAGTTCTTTGTAGATTCTAGATATTAGTCCTTCGTCAGATGTGCAGATTGTGAAAATTTTCTCCCACCCTGTGGGTTGTCTATTTACTCTGCTGATTATTTCTTTTGCTGTGCAGAGCTTTTTAGTTTAATTAAGTCCCATCTATTTATCTTTCTTTTTATTGCATTTGCTTTTGGGTTCTTGGTCATGAACTCTTTGCCTAAGCCAATGTCTAGAAGGATTTTTCTAATGTTATCTTCTAGAATCTTTATGGTTTCATGTCTTAGATTTAAGTCTTTGATCCGTCTTGAGTTGAATTTTGTATAAGGTGAAAAATGAAGATCCAGTTTCATTCTTCTACAGATGGCTTGCCAATTATCCCAGCACTATTTTTTGAATTTGGGGTCCTTTACCCACTTTGTGTTTTTGTTTGCTTTGTCAAAGATCACTTAGCTGTAAGTATTTGGCTTTATTTCTGGATTCTCTATTCTGTTCCATTGGTCTATGTGCCTATTTTTATACCAGTATCATGCTGTTTTGGTGACTATAGCCTTATACTATACTTTGAAGTCAGGTAGTGTGATGCCTCTTTTTGCTTAGTCTTGTTTTGGCTATTCAAGTTTTTTTGTTGTTGTTGTTCTATATAAATTTTAGGATTTTTTTTCCTGGTTCTGGGAAGAATGATGATGGTATTTTGATGGGAATTGTATTGAATTTGTAATTCATTTTTGGCAGTATAATCATTTTCACAATACTGATTCTACCCATCCATGAGCATGGGGTATGTTTCCATTTGTTTGTGTTGTCTATAATTTCTCTCAGCAGCGTTTTGTAGCTTTCTTTGTAGGGATCTTTCACGTCTTTGGTCGGGTATGTTCCTAAGCATTTTATTTTCTTTGCATCTATTGTGAAAGTGGTTGAGTTCTCAATCTGATTATCACCATGGTCGCTGTTGGTGTACAGCAGTGCTACTGACTTGTGTACATTAATTTCATATCCTGAAACTTTGCTGAATTTATTGGTTCTAGGAGCTTTGTGGATGAATCATTAGGATTTCCTAGGTATACAATCATATCATCAGCAAACAGCAACAATTTTACTCCCTCTTTACTATCTTGAATGCCCTTTATTTCTTTTTATTGCCTGACTGCTCTGGCTGGGACTTCCAATACTATTTTGAATAGAAGTGGTGAAAGTGTACATGCTTGTCTCTTCCAGTTCTCACAAGAAATGCTTTCAACTTTTCCTCATTCAGTTTAATATTGGTTGTGGGTTTGTCATAAATGGCTTTTCTTATCTTAAGGTATATCCTTTCTATACCAGTTTTGCTGAGACTTTTAATCATAAAGGGATGATAAATTTTGTGAAATTTTTTTCTGCATCTATTGAGATAATCATATAATTTTTGTTTATAATTCTATTTATGTGGTGTATCACATTAATTGACCTACATATGTTAAACAATCCCTGCCTCCCTGGTATGAAACCCACTTGGTCATGGTGGATTATCTTTTGATATGCTGTTGGATTCAGTTTGCTAGAAGTTTGTTGAGGATTTTTCCATTTATGTTTATCAGATATTTGTAGCTTTCTTTCTTTTTTTTTTCTTTCTTTCTTTTTTTGGGTTATATCCTTCGGTTATATCCTTCCCTGGTTTTTGCACTGTGGTGATACTGGCTTCATAGAATGATTTAGGAAGGATTTCCTCTTTCTCTATCTCTATTTGGAATATTGTCAATAGGATTAGTACCAATTCTTCTTTGAATGTCTGATAGAATTCAGGTATGAATCCATCTAGTCCTGGACTTTTTTCGGTTGGAAATTGTTTTATTACTATTTCAATCTCACTGCTTGTACTTGGTCTGTTCAGAGTTTCTATATCTTCCTGGTTTAATCTAGAAGGGTTGTATATTTCAAAAATTTTATTTATTTCCCTTAGATTTTCTATTTTATGCACATGAAGGTGTTCATAGTGGCCTTGAATAATCTTTGGTATTTCTGTGGTATCGGTTGTAATATCTCCTATTTCATTTATATTTGGGCTTATTGGATTTCTCTTCTTTTCTTGGTTATTCTTGCTAATGGTCTATCAGTTTTATTTATCTTCTCAAAGAATCAGCGTTTTGTTTCATTTATCTTTTTTTTGTTTGATTTCATTTAGTTCTGATCTGATCTTCGTTATTTCTTTTCTTTGCTGGGTTTGGGTTTGGATTGTTCTTATTTTTCTAGTTCTGTGAGGTGTGACCTTAGATTGTCTATTTGTGTTTTTCAGACTTTTTGATGGAGGCATTTAGTGTGAACTTTTCTCTTAGCACTGCTTTTGCTGTATCCCAGAGGTTTTGATAGGTTGTATTGCTATTATCATTCAGTTCAAAGAATTTTTCGATTTCCAACTTGATTGCACTTTTGACCCAACGATTATTGCGGAGCAGGTTATTTAATTTCCATGGATTTTCATTGTTGTGAGGGTTACTTTGTGAGTTGATTTTCAGTTTTATTCCACTGTGGTCTGAGAGAGTACTTGATATAATTTTAATTTTCTTAAATTTATTGATACTTGTTTTGTGGCCTATCATATGGTCTGTCTTGGAGAATGTTCCATGTGCTGATGAATAGAATTTATATTCTGTAGTTATTGGGTAGGATATTCTGTAAATAGCTTTTAAGTCCATTATTTGTAGGGTATATTTTAAGTCCATTCTTTCTTTGTTGACCCAGTCTTGAGTGACCTGTCTAGTGCAGTCAGTAGAGTATTGAAGTCCCCCATGATTATCATGTTGCCATCTATCTCATTTCTTAGGACTAGTAATAATTGTTTTATACATTTATGAGCTCCAGTGTTAGATGCCTATATATTCAGAAATTTGATATTTTCCTGTTGGATTAGCCCTATAATAACTATATAATGTCCTCTTTGTCTTTTTTAACTGTTGTTGCTTGAAAGTTTGTTTTGTCTGATATGAGAACAGTTAAACCTGCTCATTTTTGGTGTCCATTTGTGTGGAATATCTTTCTCCACCCCTTTATCTTGAGTTTATGTGAGTCCCTGTGTGTTAGGTGAGTCTCCAGAAGACAGCAGAAACTTGGTTGGTGAATTCTTATTCATTCTGCCATTCTGTATCATTAAATGGAGCATTTAGGCCATTTACTTTCAATGTTAGTACTGAGATGTGAGGTACTATTCTATTCATCATGCTATTTGTTGCCTGAATACCTTTTTTTTTTTTTTCATTGTGTTCTTTCTTTATGTGTCCTACGAGATTTATGCTTTAAGGGGATTCTATTTTGGTGTATTTTGAGGATTTAAGATTTAGAGGTCCTTTTAGCAATTCTTGTAATACTAGCTTAGTAGTGACAAATTATCTCAGCATTTGTTTCTCTGGAAAGGAACTGTATCTTTTCTTCTCTACAAAGCTTAGTATCACTGGATACAAAATACTTGGCTGGTAATTGCTTTGTTTTAGGAGGCTAAAAGTAGGATCCCAATCCCTTCTGGTTTGTAGTGTTTCTGCTGACAAATCTGCTGTTAATCTGATAGGTTTTCCTTCATCAGTCACCTGATGCTTTTGCCTCACATCACTTAATATTCTTTCCTTTGTCTTGACTTTAATTAACCTGATTACTATGTGCCTAGGCGACCTGATCCTTTTGTGATGAATTTCCTAGGTGTTTGTTGAACTTCTTGAATGTGGATATCTAGATCTCTAGCAAGACCAGAGAATTTTTCCTCTATTATTCGCTCCAATGTATTTTCCAAACTTTTAGATTTCTGTTATTCCTCAAAATCAATTATTCTTAGGCTTCGAGGTTCAACATAGTCCTAAACTTTTTGGAGACTTTGTTCAGTTTTTTAAATCCTTTTTTCTTTGTCTGTGATAGATTGGGTTAATTTAAAAGCCTTATCTTAGAGTTCTTTATTCTGCTTGTTTAATTCTACTGCTGAGACTTCCCAGTGTGTTTTGCATTTCTCTATGTGTGTTATTGATTTACAGACGTTGTGATTGTTTTTTATTTATGCTCTCTATTTCACTGAATAATTTTCCTTTCATATTATGAATCATGTTTTTTGATTTCTTTAAGTTGGACTTCACCTTTCTCTCATGCCTCCTTGATTAGCTTAATCATTGACCTTCTGAATTATTTTTCTGGCAATTCAGATATTTTGTTTTAGTTTGGATCCATTGCTGATGAGCTGGTATGACCTTTAGAAGGTGTGAAAGAACCTTATTTTGTCATATTACCAGAATTGTTTTTCAGGTTCCTTCCCATTTCAGTAGATTATGTCTTAAGGAAGATCTGAAATTCAAGGGTTGCTGTTCAGATTCTTTTGTCCCACAGGGTACTCCCTTGATGTTCTTCCCCCATCTCCTAGGAATGGGGTTTCCTGAAAGGTGAACTATAGTAATTGTTTTGCTTTTCTGGGTCTGGACACCCAGCAGAGCTACTGGGCTCTGGGATGGTACTAGGCAGTGTCTGCAAAGAGTCCTAGGATGTGACCTGTCTTCAGGTCTTGCAGCTATGGACACCAGCACAGTTTTTGGTGGTGGATCACAGAGAACATTCATGATTGATCTTCTGAAAATTGCTGGTGCTTTCCCAATAAGATATTCTTTATCGTTTTGTAAACAGTGTCCCCTTTTTCATCCTACAGAAATATTTGCTAGTGGCTTTCCTGACCTTCATAGAATACCCACTTTATATTGCATTTATCTGAGCTTTCTTATTCCTACCTTCACCATTTTTCACAGTTTTTCTTGCATTTTTACTTTGCCTTGGGTAGGACATTGCTTTTTCTAAGGATTCAATTTACCCATGTGCTAACACCAACTTTTAGGGGGTCTGTATTAAAAGAGAGTGATTCCACATCAGTGGACTCTCTCTTACCTAAATTTATATTTCACAACTATATTTCAGCTCTCAGGACTTTCCCCCATAAACACTCTCCCAGCCCCTACTAATCCATGTTGAGTACGTCCTACTGATCTTATAGTTTACAGTGCCTTTCCTCACTTAATATACCTAGCTCTACCCTGGCTCTGTTACATAGCATTTTTTTTTTTTTCAGTCAGGGTCTTGCTCTCTTACCCAGTCTGGAGTATAGTGGTGCAATCATGACTCTCTGCAGTCTTGACCTCCTGGGCTCAAGTGATCCTTCCACCTCAGTCTCTAGAGTAGCTGAGACTATAGGCATGTGATACCATGTCTAGGTAATTTATATATACATTTTTTTCTTTTTTTTTTCTAGAGATGGAGTCCCACTATGTTGCTTAGACTTGTCTTAAATTCCTGGACTCAAGGGATCATCCTGCTTTGGCCTCCCAAAGTGTTGGGTTTGCAGGCATGAGCCACTGCTCCTGGCCTACATTGTGATTTGACCTTAGTGTTTACTCAGATGGCTAACAATGAAGGTGGCTGTAAGTTCAGAGTAGAATGCCAGTTGTCCTGCAAAACAGAAGCCTCTTCATTGTCTTTAGGCAGGAAGAGAGTGTTGATCTTTAATAGAGAGAGGTACAGCCACTTTTGTTGGCCTAGAAGGTTTAAGAAATACGAATTTTCAAGTCCTGGAGCATATTAACCCATGTGCCTCCATTCTAAGTTTCCGAATCCATTTCCTTCTAAACCAGACCCCTAATCTTTACAAAATAAAAACTGAAGAATTTAGAATTTGACATTCTAAGGAGCTTAATAAAGTCTAGTTCTTGATTTCCCTGAATTTAAGCTGCAAAGAGGAAAGTCTTTTTATACACTGATGTGGAGGCCTTATGATTTTTACACTTTGCCTTATTCTTGAGTAATTGCCCTCACCCCTCAATATCTTTCTCCATTATTTTAATGACATGCAGGGAGAGTCATATGATGTTACAAAATATAAATTTAAATTTACATGTCCCAAACTACTAAATCCCTGAGATATTGTACCCACCAGTATATTGCCATCCACAAATACTTTATCCCAGTTCACCGCTTGTGAAAGTCTTTTACAAATGCACTGATATGGCATGCTAGAGCTGCACATATCCCACTATCACTAATGATAGAAATCTCATTACCTTCTCACCAGCAGTAATTCAGCTCTAAGGTCCTATTTTAGAGGACTTTCAAATCACTTCTTTACCAACTTAGGTCAGATGTCCTGGGGGTTGGGTTTGGGGACTCAACAGTAGAATATGTGCACAAGATATTATGGAAGAATGCTCTTAGAAATAATACCTATGAGATATTGAGGGAAGCAAAATTTGTCAGAGGGAGAAGTTGAACCATGATGCAATTGGAGCAGAGGTTAAGATAGCATTTTGGAATTGACCAAATTTGAAACAAAGGTTCTGGGTCTTTATACCCCTGCAAAAGCCAGTCACTGGATGTGTGCTGTCCAGAGTGGCACAATACAGTGTATCAATGCAAAAGCCAGCCACTTGGATGATGCCATCCCTTTTTTAGAGAGACTCCATAGGGGGAAGAAATGTATCTGAAGATAAGCTCACAATAACAAAGTTATATCCCATGATAAACAATAATAATAATGAGAGTAAAGGGATATTAGAAACACAAATGCTGGAGTCCCCAAAATATAAATGTAAAGCATTCTAAATATATCTATAAAATGTGTAAGCTTAAATGTGTTAGAGAGGTAATAGAAGAAAGTTATACCATAATGAGAGAAAGACGTTAAATAAAAAAAAATAAAGCAGATATTTTAAAGAAACAAGTAGAGGGCTGGGCGCGGTGGCTCACACCTGTAATCACAGCACTTTGGGAGGCCAAGGTGGGCAGATCACCTGAAGTTGGGAGTTTGAGACCAGCCTGACCAATATGGAGAACCCACATCGCTACTGAAAATACAAAATTAGCCAGGCGTGGTGGTGCATGCCTGTAATCCCAGCTACTCAGGAGGCTGAGGCAGGAGAATTGCTTGAACCCAGGAGGTAGAGGTTGCAGGGAGCCAAGATTGTACCATTGTACTCCAGCCTGGGCAACAAGAGTGAAACTCTGTCTCAAAAAAAAAAAAAAAAGAAAGAAAGAAAGCAAAAAGAAAAGAAACAAGTAGAATAAACAGAATAGAAAAGATATCACTATTGGAATAGAAAACTCAATTGTTAAAATAAATAGTTGAAAACCACATTGGTGATCTGGCAATAAAATTGAATACATTATCTTCAGTACAAAGGACAAAAAAAATTAAAATGTCTTTGTACTCCTATAAAGATTTTGTAAAATGTCTTTGTCACACTGCTAAGAAATACCTGAGATTGAGTACTTTGTAAAGAAAAGAGGTTTATTTGGTTCATGGTTCCCCAGGCTATACAAGAAGCATAGTGGCTTCTGGTCAGCTTCTCAGGGAGGCCTCAGGGAACTTTCAATTATGGTGGAAGGCAACAGAGGAACAAGCACCTCACATGGCAGAAGCAGGAAGAAGAGAAAGACAGGAGGGAGATGCCACATACTTTGAAACAACCAGATCTCAAGATAACTTACTTATTCATTATGAGGGAAATAGCACCTGTGCTGACCCATTCATGAGGACTCCACTTACATGATCCAACCATCTCCCAACAGACCCCACCTCCAACACTAGAGATTACAATTCAGCATGAGATTTGATGGGGACACAGGTCCAAATTATATCAGTCTTTAAAAGGTAAAATAACATTATATCCTCTCTTTGTATGGAACATTGTATGGAAAAAGTAGAAACACCAAATGCAAAAATATATATATATTAAAAGATATCACAGACAAAGATTTATGATGATAATTACAATTAGACTAATAACCTCTTATCATCAACAGTAAGCTTGTAGAAAATACATTTTAGTCACGAAATGGCTGAGATGATATTGTAAACTGAAAATTATACATTCAGCTGAATTATGATGCTGGCATGATAGAAAAAGAAACTTTCAGAAAGAGAAATAATTTATTATGGACATAGTGTTGCACAGAGACCTAATTAAACATGAACCTCAGAAAATGAAAATTGAAGGCAGAAATTACAATATGTATGTTACTAGCAATGTTGAACCAAAAAATTGGTAATCATGTGGTTGCATATCTATAAATATTGACTAAATATATAATAATGATAATTTTGAGAACATTTTTAAAAGGTAAGCAAAGGATAACAATATCAGATTTTAAAATTTTAGGTGTTTGTTAGGGAGAGAATAACATTAATTTTGTATATTTCTGTTGAATTAATTATACCTGTTTAAAAATTTAACAATAGCCACTTAGATAACAGAAAGATAATGTAAATGTCTAAAGCAGTAGAGAAGCCAAAAAGATGCACACACAGACAAACACATGAATACTACGGAAGAAGGAAAACCAAAACTAAAGCAAACAAAAAGCATGGCAAAAGGAAAATTTGTTCAAAGTGATACAGTTTAGTTCAAACAGATCAGAAAGATAGCAGTATGGTAATAGAAAATAACAAAAATTAAATATGCTAATAGAAACTCAGAAATTTCAGGTTATAATTTTTTTTAATCAGTAAAACTAAACAATTCAGAAAAATTGAGGGTGAAGGGTACCAAAAAGGCACTTTAGGGTAATTGACAAAAGAAAGTTTTTGCAAAGACATTATTTAGCTATTGGTTAAAACATTATTATGCAAAAAAAGAATGTCATTATTTAATAATAAGGGAAAGAATTGATTAGACATATTTGACACTGAACTTTGTGTACCTATTGTATGTGCACGTGTGTGTATGATATGTGATGGAGTTGCATCTAATATGTGTATCTTACTATGAACACTGAGTATAGAAGGATAAGAAAATACCAAAAGCCATTAGTTCAAGCCTATAATAAAATGCTGCAAAGTGAGATCAGCAAAGGAGTGTGTTGTGAGGGGAGAAAATAGGATAGATTGGTGAACATCAGTCAAGGTTTAATTTGTTCTTAAGATTTTTCACAAGTCATATCCTCAGAAGATGTGGGGAAAGATTTCACTAATCCCAAGTTGGGGTATAGTGAATGCAGCAAAACCAGAATTGCCATCTAGCAACTATTAGATAATATGTGTTTAACAAAAGGGATGAGAATGAAACAGTTGGAGACTAGCATCCTGCAGAGAACAGTGGAAAATCTTTATTATTTCAGCATCTTTCCCAATAATAAGATTTTAATTTTTTGTTCAGAATTTTAATAAGGATAAAAGAAATTTAAATGTTAAAATATTTATCCAATTTATAACTTCTTATTGTGTTCTTTAAAACCAAGTGCTTTTCTAAAATATCTTGATAAGCGGCAAATACTATGCAAAATTTGATAGTTTGTATTTTCTTCTAGCATTTTGACATTTTTCCTTTTTATCATTAGAATTAAATAGCAGAATGCTGTTATTTTATTTGCATCATCTTTGGTCTTTTTCAAACAACTCTGTGTTGTGTGTGTGTGTGTGTACATATAATCTCATTGCAGCTTGCTAATTTTGCAACAGGGAGTACTATAAATGCTAAAATTCATAGTTCACTTGTTGTTGTTGTTGTTTAGAGATAGTGTCTTGCTCTGTCACACAGGCTGGACTACAGTGGCACAATCATAGCTCACTGCAGCCTTGAACTCCTGGGCTCAAGGGATCCTCCTGCCTCAGCTTCCCAAGTAGCTAACTGGGATTACAAGTGTGTGCCACTACACCTGGCTAGTATATATATATTTTAATTTTTGTAATGATAGAATTTTGCTAAAGTTGCCCAGGCTGATCTTGAACCCCTGACTGATGCAATCTTCCCACCTCAGCTTCCCAAAGTGCTGGCATTTCAGGCATAAGCCACTGCACCTGGCCTATAATTTGCTCTTGACAGAAATAATTTGAGTTATCTAGATTCCATGTCCAGGATCTAAACTTTATATAACTATATTTTAATGCTTTACAAGTAAGTAATTTGCATTAAAAACATTTAAAATTAATACTTTAAAATTTATTGCAAGCTAAATAAATGTACACATTACAGCTAAATAGATTTACCTTTAAAAGTGGTTCTAGGTCAATTTATAATATTTGTTTATTCACGAATACACAAAATTTAATTTTACTATTTTTTCATAAGTACAAATTCTCTAATTTCAGAAGTTAATGGAACTAGTCTATTTGCATACCTGATTGTGGAAACCTTTCTTCAGGAGGGCCCCATGATGTCCACCTCCTGGTATTTATAGGCTTGCACAGTACCCTCCCACACTGTACTGCATTTGATCTGTGTGGTTAATAGCATATGAACATAGTCATAGGATATTACTTCCAAGTTTGTGTTACAAAAGACTATGGTCTCCATTTTGGAATCTCTCTCTCTCTGTCCTTCTCTGTAAAAAGCAAGCTGCCTTGTTGTAAGCAGCCCTGTAAGGAGACTCACGTGAGGAGGAACTGAACCCTCTAGTGAATAGTCATGCAGAAACTGATGCATGCCAAAAGCCATGTAAGTGAACTTGCAGATTCTCACATCCTAGATTAGCCTTGGGATGACCGCGGCACCAATGCGTAGTTTGACGGACATCTCATGAGAGATCTGAGCCAGAAGACTTCAGCTCAGCCACTCCCACATTCCTGACCCTGAGTGACTTTATGAGAGATAATAAATATAGATTGTTTCAAGCTCCAAAGTCATACGGTAATTTGTTATGCAGCAACAGATAACAAATATATCCATCAAACGGTTATGTTAATGGATATTTACACAAATTGATACCTTTTAAAGTCAAACTACTCCATCATTCAGATATTAAAACAACAGAAGAAAATAATTTTAATGTGCACAACTGAATGTTTTCCATAAATACTACCTAGTGCCTGCTGAATAGATAGAAGTTAAATAGTTGGTTTCTATCTCTAAAATACTTACAGATTTTTTTAAAAAAATTACAAGCTAGAATCCAGTTACCAGTAAGATATATGGATGTATTTATAAATAAGAGCACATATATTTTGAAATTACATACAGCCTCAAATTAAAAAAATATATATTAGCTAGTTAACTTAGTTGTACAGAACTGAAGCCAGCTTCCATCCCAAACACAGTTCACATAATAAGAATACAACATACAGCTCCTTCCTCTCCAGCAGGTAAAACCTATTATTCTCTGCCTCACCTATTCCAAATAAATTTGTAAATAAAAGAGGGTGAAGTTGGAACACTACTGATATATTGTGTAGAAGAAAATGAAAAGAGAAGAAGGATCTGACGCTTGCTCTGTGAGTCGCAGCCAAAGTGAAATTTAGGACAGAGAATGAATGGCTTCTCTTCTCTTCACCAAGCCAAGGGGATGCAGCAGAAGGACATGACCAGAGAGAAGTCGGAAAGCCAAGAAGTCAGAAAGAGAATATTTAGCATCTAGTTTTAGCTTTTCATCCAAACGTTAGGTATAGTACTGACAGAATAACTAAGCAAAGAAAATAATCAGTGTATCATGAATCTTCTTCTCTTGAACACATGGAAGTAAAGTTTAATCATATTTTTGAGTAGTTTTCTCAGTAAAGGAAAACAATTAAATCAGATAATATAAAATAAGCCATAGTGTTATTGTCAGAAGAAAGTTTTTCTAAGGACATATTCAGAAAGTTATTTAAGAGGCTACGATTTTGGCCGATGAATACAACTAGAAAAAAGGCAAACAAACTGCTCTGGTGCAAGCAAATGGTATGAAAGCAAAGCATGGGAAAATATTTTGGGGAAAAGTCATAAAGAGGGTCCTATTACTTTTAAAACAGCTTTATTAAAACATCATTTACATATTATACTATTCACCCTTTCAAAGTGTACACAGAAAGACAAATACCAAGTGTCCTATTATTTTGTAGGTAGTCAAATATAGAACCACAGCTGAAACTATGCAAAATTACGTAATGAGAGAGTAGAATATTTTAAAATATATTTTATTGATTTGAGCTGAGAAATTTATTATGAATTACCCTTGAGGATTTGCTATGTGTTTTAGAATGCAGAATGATCAAGCCAGGTAATTGGGGAACTCACTGGGAATAGAAATTGGCCACATATATTAAACATCACATCTCTATAGTTTTAGGAAGCTTTCCAAAAATGCTCCTCAATCTTATAGTACATGGAATACTGAGTGGTGATAGTATTAGACTGCCTTGCATAAAGTTCTTGGCAGAAAATATCTATGGGTTATTGGGCAGCTTTTCAACCACATATCATTTTTTGTTGTGCTTCTGGAAAGGAAAACTTATTTCCCAATAAAGAAGTGATATCTGCAGCAGGGCCTCATTTTTGGAATGAAATAGAACATGATGGAACAAGATGTGAGTCTCTTACTTGCTCTCTGAGGTGTCAGTCTCTTTTATTAGATTGGCTAAGGTTTTCTCTTTTTTTGATTGTATGATGCTTCTTATTCTAATTTTATATACTCTAAATTAAACTGGAAAATTTACTTTCTTCATGTGTGAGATTGAGTTACTGTGAACTGCAACAAGGGAGTAGGTGGCTGGAAATACGCCAGGATTCAAGAAAAAGGAGTGCGAACGTGAACTCTGTGTGTTTTCCATTTTAGCCTTGCTCTCTTGCTGACAGCATCAGAGAGGTGAGGCGAGCAAAAAGCAGCTGTGGAAGCAAGAAACTAAGCACCTGAGAACTGAAATAAATAAGCAGCATCCGTTTTTAACTAAACAGGTTACAAAAGCAGAGTCATTCATAGCAAGCTATTAAATGATGCGGAAACTATTTGAACTATAAAAAGGCTGATGGCTCAGGAAGGCACAGTTGAAAATAATATTAGAGATACTTCAAGAAATGTAGCAGGAGTGCAGTTACATATTTTTAAAAATCAGGTAAGCCTCTATGCATGAAGTTGCTACTGATACTGTCTTTTCTAATTCTATATTTCCATAGGAATATAAGGAATATATCTTGCTCTTCAGCAAACTCAGTAATTAAAAATGCAATGATTACATTCATAGTAGGTGTTTCTTATTTGAATCACTCTCATACATTTCTTTCTAAAAATTTTTAGTGATTTTAATATACCAAGATGACTCTTCCAGAATTCTAGTTTATTGAACTCTCTTCCATCGTCACCTTTACCCCAACTCTACTTCTCCCAGCCAGTGTTGTATCCTTGTCACTCTAAAAATTTCAGTGCTTCAGTATCTTTATTCTATCAATTTTCTCTCTAATCACCACCTTCTTGGATTCCAGTAAGCTTCCTCTCTCAGGGTGACATTTACAAGCTTCTCTTGGCTTTTTGCTGTCACTCAACCCATGGATGTTCTTTCTTCTGTCCTTAACAAGTTTTAATTCCATGATCAATCATTATAATAACTGTCTTACACCTCATCTTGTCTGTCTCTCTCATTCTTCATCACACTCACCTAATAAAACCACAATACCCTATTTAAACCCAGCTCTGTGCCTACTTTATTCGTGCACCTAGGCAGCTTAATGAAGCTGTGGGAAAACTGTCAACAATAACTCTTTCCATTTAAATTTCTGATCATAAACCAAGTACTTAACATTGAGGTTTAAAATCATTTCATGCTGTTCTGCAATCATACTGTAGCTCCCTGTTGCACTTACTGACCCACACTCAGATATGACTCTTTCCACTCCGCTCCTCTCATCAATACCTCATGCCACATCCTCACTCCCATCGTGATTGTTACTTTACAAAATTAAGTAAACAAAAGGGAACATTCACAGGCTTCTACAAGAACATCTAACTACAGATGTATTGCCATGCTCTGCCTTTCTGCCTCTTTCTATAGATTAGCATTCACATTCCTATTTAAAATGAATACTTGTAAACTTGATTGCATCACTCAGCATCTCAAGGTCATTGCCGCAGCAATTCCTCCCTTTCTTATATCATTATTTTTTACTTCTCAGTTAAATCCTTTCCTTCATTATACAAAATGCTATATTTCTACCATTATAAACAAACAAGCCAGCTTATTTTGATACCACTTCCCCATATAACTATCTATTTCTTTGGATCTCATGACAATAAAATAGTTTGAAAGATGCATTTATATTTTCAGATTTCATTCTTCTTCCTCCATATCTCTCCTGATTCTATGCCATTCAGCCTTCCACTCTCATCCCTTGACTGAAATGGCTTTTTCACTGTCACCAATAAACTCTATGTCACTAAATCTAATATTCAGTGTTCAGTAGTCATCTTTGATGTTGTTGATAATTCTTCTCCCTGGCAAATTATCTTCTTTAGTACTGCAGGCCAATTGTTGTATTGCTGTTGTTGGCTTTTTCATTTGATCTACTTGTTGCTATTGCTCAGTCTTTATGTTGGTTCCTCTTTTCTCCCAACTGCATAATGGGACTTATTGTCTCATTTCGGGAATTCCATATTTAATCTGTATTCCCTCCTTTGGTAATATGATTTAATGTTATGGATTTAAATGCTTTCTATTATAAATGATGTAAGTCAGTCCATGTGGTGATTCCCAAAACTTCATCTCTGACCTTTCATTCCAAACTCATACATATAGAGGCCAATATATTTCTGCTTCTAAATCTTATATTTATTTAAGATTGAACTCCTGATCATTGCTTCTCCTTGCAAAAGCAAGGAAGGAAGGAAGGAAGGAAGCAAGAAAGAGAGAGAGAGAGAAAGAAAGAAAGAAAGAAAGAAAGAAAGAAAGAAAGAAAGAAAGAAAGAAAGAAAGAGAGAAAAGGAAGGAAGGAAGGGAGGGAGAGGGAGGAAGGAGAGAGAGGTGGAAGAAAGAAAGGAGAGAGAGGTGGAAGGAAGGAAAAAGAGAGAGGTAGAAGAAGAGAGAGAAGGAGAAGGAAAAATAAGGAAAAGGAAAAAGAAGAAAGCTGGGCCAACTGTACATTTTCCCATTTCAGTTGATGCTAACTCAATCCTTCTCATTGCTGGGAACCAAAATACAAAATTAGCCTTCATTTTCCGTTCTTCTTCTCAAAACCAATCAGTCAAATTTTCATGTTGACTGCATAAATGTCTTCTTTTGAGAAGTGTGTTTTCATGTACTTTGCCCACTGTTGGATGGCAGCAGTCAGAATGTCAATTATTGAAAAGTGAGAAAACAATAGAAGCTGGTGAGGCTGTGGAGAAATGGGAATGCTTTTATACTGTTGGTGGGAAGGTAAATTAGTTCAACCATTCCAGAATTTAGTGTGACAATTCCTCATGAATCTAGAACCAGAAATACCATTTGTCCCAGCAATCCCATTACTGGGTATATACCCAAAGGAATATAAATAATTCTACTCTAAAGACACATGCACACATATGTTTATTGCAGCACTCTTTACAGTAATAAAGACATGGAACCAACCCAAATGTCCATCAATGATAGACTAGATAAAGAAAATGTGGTACATGTATACCATGGAATACTGTGCAGACATAAAAAGGAATGAGACCACGTCTTTGGCAGGACATGGATGCAGCTGGAAACCATCATTCTCAGCAGACTAACACAGGAACAGAAAACCAAACACCGCATGTTCTCACACATAAGTGGGAGTTAAACAATGAGAACACATGGACACAGGGAGGGAAACAACACCGGGGCCAGTCGCAGGTTGGGGGTCAAGGGGAGGGAGAGCATTAAGACAAATAGCTAGTGAATGTGGGCCTTAAAACCTAGATGACGGGTTGATAGGTGCAGCAAACCACCATGGCACATGTATACCTGTGTAGCAAACCTACATCTTCTGCACTCGTATCCCAGAACTTAAAGTAAAATTTAAAAAAAATAATAATAATGAACAAAAACAAACAAATTAAAAAAAAAAATTTCTGTTGGCTTCACTTTCAAATAAATACTGACTCTGACAATGTTTCCTCAGCTATCCTGACCCAAACCACTGTGGCCGTTTGCCTGCATTCTGTAATATCCTCCTAATGTGTCTGTGATTCCAGGCCAGACACACACTCTCTTAAAGCTTATTCTCAGCATATTAGTCAGATGAATCAGGCAAATTATGTCATTCTTCTGAAGATGCTCCAATGGCTCCATGTTGCTCTTTGAGTAACATATTAAGACAATACTGCGGCCCAAAACTTCCTACATTATTTGTCTCCTTTTAGTAGTTTCTCTTGCTTCTTCCTCTACTATTTCCTTCTTTCACAACACTGGTCCACATTCAATTTTTGCAATTGTTCAAATATTCCAAACAAACACCCTATTTGGAGTCTTTGTGATGACTGCTCTTTTCCCTAGATATTCTGTCTCTAGATACCTATATGATTTTATTTTTCCCCCCTTCGAGTCTTTGCTTATAGGTTCTCCTTTCAATGAAGTCTGATACAACTATTCTATTTAAAACAACATAATATTTTCATTGCACTTTTTATTATCTATTCATTTGTTTGTTTCTATTTTGGGGTCTTGTTTAATATCATCACCCCAAGGAAGGTAAGCTCCAGGAAGGCAGATATTTTCATCTGTTTTTATTCACAGATGTATCTTAAGTTCCTTGGACTGTGTCTGCATATAGTAGACATTTAACACATACTTTTTGGGAAAAAAATGTTTCAGTCAATGTCAATAGAACTGGAGTCAGATAACATGGGTTTAAAGTCAGAACTTAACTTTCTTTATCCCCTGCTGGCAATGTGACCAGAAGAAAGTCACTTTAATCTCTTTAAATTTATAAAATGGAGTAATATTAGTATCTATTATATAAGATGTTTGCAAAGATTAAGCAATGATAACATGTTAGTTCATTAACATTTTTGTTGTAATCATTCAATTAAAAATCAAACTTCTTAAAATCTATTAAATAATGTATTTGTTAAAGTAATTTTCCCAAAACTTGTATGAATATATTTTATTATCAAAAACCTGGATACTATATTATATCCAACAGGCAAAGTAAAACTTTTTAAGTTCTAAGGTTGCATTTTATTTATTTTCATGTTTTGGGAATTGAACAGTGAGCAGGTAGTAGATGTTCAAATTGTCGATAAGAATTGATTTGAATTGAATTGGCTGCAAAATGGGCTCAATATATAAGTCACTTTCTCAAATTAATAGTCTTATATAAAAATGAAATTCTCTTTTCGTGCTGACTTGCCTCTGATATAAGCAAGGAAAGCAAATCTCTCCCATCTACATCCATTGAGTACCTAGAAGACTTAAATTATTTAGTCACTTCTGTCTAGTTTCTAGTCACAACTCAAAAGAATAAGCATTAAATAGGGCCATTCCTAGGTTTTTTGCTGAAATTCTTGGTGGATGCAAATACAGAGGTAGTTGAGGTCAACTGAATGGAAATCTGCATATAAAAAAGCAGTTATTTATCCAGTAAAGATAGATCGAAAGATTAAAGAGACTCCATGGTAAAATCATAGGAGAAGGAAACAGGATTTGCATGTTGCTGCTAATTCTATTTTTCTACCTCTTAGAAGCCATTTTAAGAAACTTAAAAGATCCAAGGGCGAAAACATTGTGCTGACCGTAATTAGGATCAACACAGTTGAAAATCTACCTGCTTGTCTGAATGGATGTGGACCACATTTCATGCATGGAGGTCCTTACTTTCCGGCTATCTCTACACAGTCTTCAAGTTTGATGTTTCTAAGCACTCAGTCATTGTTACTGTGTTTGAGGTTGACGTGGGCATTCTAGCTTGACTTTTCTGTATTTATGTGATTCTTCTTCGTCTTTGACAGTGCCTGTGTAGACTGAAGCCATTTGTTCCCTGTCTGAGACTATGATTTTAAATAAAAGTTTAGCTACCTATCTAGGCAAGACTGGAAATTCACCATTCCCCTGCTTAGGACCTCTGACAAATCCAGCTTTTTAAATTTTCCATTTTACCCAATCCAATCTCACTCTTTTTTCTCTTTCTTTTCCTCCCTCCCTCCCGCCCTTCTTTCCTTCCTTCCTTCCTTCCTTCCTTCCTTCCTTCCTTCCTTCCTTCCTTCCTTCCCT
>NW_012115055.1:4409672-4416167 GCF_000951035.1 Colobus angolensis palliatus | reverse complement strand
ACAGTGTTTCTCTCTCCTGTCACCCAAGCTGGAGTGCAGTAGTGCACTCTCAGTTCACTACAATCTCCGCCTCCCAGACTCAACCAATTCTTGTGTCTTAGCCTCCCTAGTAGCTGGTACTACATGTGTGCGCCAGCACACCCCGCTAATTTTTGTGTTTTTAGTAGAGATGGTGTTTCACCATGTTGCCCAGGCTGGTCTCAAACTCCTGACCTCAAGTGATCCACCCGCCTAGGCCTCCCAAAGTGCTGAGATTATAGACATGAGCCACTGTGCCCAGCTACCCACTCCAATCTCTAGGTAGCAAAACCAGTGATAATTTGAAGGTATTTTAGAGACAACTATTATCTGGCTGACCCATTTCTCTTCCTCATACAGCTGCATTATTGCCTCCCCTGTTATTATCATTTTTTTGGGGGGCTATACTCTCATAAACACAGCAAATAGTTATGGACAATGTGCTTCTAGCTATATCATCACATATTAATCCTTAAAGTAGAAGATAATTTATATAGAATAATAAACAACTGTTTTTCCCCATTGTTTTGCTGCAGAAGAGGGTTCCCTCACAGAAAAGACAATATGCCAATTAACTGCTATGAAATCTGTAAATTAATTTAAAACAAATCAGCCAGAACAGCATCATGTAAAAAAGCTGGGCTGATTTAAGCTGTGCTCTAATGCCAGTCATTTATCCCATTTCATAAATGGTAAGCTGATAAAATTAATATGTCTTCAATGAGCCAAGTAAATATTAGAAATTAGATCTCTCTCTGACTGGATTATTGGTAGTTGATATAGTAAAATAGTTAAACTACTTTATCGACAAACACAACCTTGTGTGAATAACCATAAGAGTCTAGGAAAGCCAGTAAGGACAAAACTAAAGTTTGATCCCTAAAAGTTCCTACATTTACCTGTTGAATTAGGAACTTTTGGTTTACCCATTGCCAGTAATCAAGGTCACAGAATCGAGCTTCTGGAATATCAGACATTTCTCTATAAATAATATATGAAAGTTGTGTTCAGATACACAAAACACAAAGATATGGCAATTCTTCTATTTATAGAATAATTTTAATAAAATATTATATGCCTTTAATTACATATTTACTTAATAAATGTCTGCATATATACTGAAATCTGGTCAAAGATTTTTTTTATAACCTGATAGCAATGTTCTAGAGACAAATTAAACTTCACCCATTTCAAGCAATTTTGATTATCTACCAATAAAATGTAGACTCAGAGTTGTTCATGTCAAAATTGGATTAGAATATTATACAAGTGCTTAATCTAAAAAGATGAAGCTGAGTGAAAATAATTTTTAAAAAGAGATAAGCACCGCAGGCCAGAGGAGAAGCACGAACATAAAGGGAATTTATGATAAGGAAAATAATCAGAGTTCACATGAAAGAAATTGTTTCATCCAGTATTAGGCAGAATGAATGAGATCTTTCATTTAGCACAATTCAATGAGTTTTCAATTAATTTAATTTAAAATTAGACTAAGAAAATTTATTTTTTTGTCACTAGCTAAGATTGGGAAAGCTAAATTCTTACAGTAAAGGACAAGAGTCTTGAATAAAAGCTACGGATGTATATAATTAGAAATGTTAAGCTTAGCACACCATAATGACAGGAAAATGAAGTATTTGAAAGCATGGTGAATAATGCTCATTTATTTTCCCTAATCACAGGAGTCATTTGAAGGATAAGTCATTTGTGCTTTAGGCAAGAAGATCAGAAAGTTGCCTTCCCCCTTACTATTATTTTTTGGGGGGCTATACTCTCAGAAACAGAGCAATCTAGAAATCTATTCTCTAATAGGAAAAACATTCATAAGAAAAAAGCAGTGAAAAATTATTTGCAGGGGCATTTAAAATGATTTAAAGAAGGATTCCTCAAAAGAAGTATCAATTGTGATGGGAGTAATTCCCCTCTGTGCTTCTTTGAATGAGCTGCACATTGTCCCAACCACTGACAGTTTTCAGGTTCTTACTCTAAGCTTCTCGAAATGACAGGGCAAGATTTAAGGAGGTCATTATTTTGTATCAGAGCAGTATCTATTTTTTCATCTGATGAGTCAATCTTAGTCTTTTACTGAAAAGAGAAAAAGTCAGCTTAGCGGAAATAATAGAAATACAATCAAAGGATAAATAAAATGAAGGGAAATTATTAAACAAGTAGTTTTGCCCTTACGCCTTTTATGAGAAATATCTGACATATGAAAAAGTCATTAAAATGTGTGAGGAAGGAAAAATAACTCATTGACAAGTATATACCTCTTATTATTTTACATTCTACAGGTTTAGTCATAATGTATATCATTATTATATAGTGATAGTCATTATATGACTTTATATATATATTGTCATTATTATATGCCCCATCCACAAGTCTTGGAATCACAGTTTATGTCAAAATTCTTGCAACAGAAGCAGCTTTAAGTGTTAAGAACATTATAGAAAAATACTTTTATAAGGTAAAATTGGATTAAGTTGGATAGATTGTGATTCTAATTTGACAGTAGAAAAAAATGTGAAGTTAAAAAATAGACTTACTATTTTGCCTAGAGCAGATGCAATGAGGGATCAAGATTGAAATAACCAGTTGTATGTATACTGAAAATTCATATGTATTTAGAAATATAAATAAGGTAATTAAAAGTGTATATTGTCCAGGATAGGTGATTTTATAAAGTATATTAGCGCTTTCCTTGGGTTAAGGGAGAATAGGCAAATGGCAGCTAAGAAATACTGGGTTTCTTCTGGGGATGATAAAAGATGTTCTAAAATTGATGTGATGGTTGCACAATGCTGTGAATATACTTAAAACCCTTCAATGATATACTTCAAATGGGTAAGTTGTATTTTATGTGAATTATGCTCAATAACATTCCAAAATGAAAAACTAAATAAGTAAAAGCTCATATTGATGATTTGTAATATTTAATTTGTGCAAGACCTTCTAGAAAAGAAAAATAAAAAATTGGATGGTTAGGCAAAATATGTACTGAAAAACCTTATAAAAACAAAGATAGTCCGGAATGAGGAAAAATGGAAACTTTATTGAATAGAATAATGACTATACAGTATGGTGGAAATGCTGCCAATATTAAAGAAATTTGACATAACTATTGCAAGAGTCATATTATCACCATTATTCCTGCTATGAGAAATGCATGACTTGTGCCTTATCATTGTTCTTATATGTTAAAAATGGATTTTAGCTGTGTGATTGTGAACATAAAATTCATATAATCTTTTAAAGCCTCAGTTTTCTCACATGAATGTTGTGAAACATTTATGAGTAATGACAGACAGTGTGCTTTAATCACTGCTTTCTACCTATGAAAAAAGAGTTTTAGCCTTTGTTTGAATTCTTATTAGGCCAAGGTACACATTATTTTAGTTAAACTTTCCACTTACATTGTTAGTATGTGACATGCTCTGGTGGTGAAACTTTTCTCTGGAATAGGTAATAGCAAAGCAGATTGGAAGCTAAAGGTCTATCCATTGTGATACCTGTCTTCATCTTTCACATTGGTTTGGTAGTCACTATACACACAATCAACTGCATTGTATTTCCATGCCTAATGCAGAAATTGCATTATATATTTTGTAGGCATTAAGAAAGACTTTACCTATTGTTGAATATGGTTAACATAATAGCACCTGTATAGTATTTACTAAATGCCAGGTTCTGGACTAAATTTATATTTCTAATATGAGGAAGGTGTTATTATTTTACCTACTTTTTCATATGGAAAACTGAAGTAACAAGAAGGTATGGGAATTTCTACAATCCCCTACTTTGGAATTAAGAGACAAGGAATCATTTCCCAACTTTCTGGCTCCAGACTCCACCTTTTAAATAATAACTACGTTGTGAGCTCTGAGGAGTAAAAAAATACTCTGAAATAGGAAGAGAAAAAAAATCTGTTCAGGACTGAAACATGAAGAATCATCTCTGCAATTAAGCTGGCAAGGATAACAAACATTGACAAAGTCAGCTATAAAGTTAACCAGAAATAATGCTTTTCTCATTGCAGCTGTACAGTGTCAAAATGGCTCGCCTTCTTTGAATCTACTTCTTTCTCATCAATAACTTGGTCAGCCCTACTTCCTTACTCTCAGCTCTTAAATCAAGGTCAATATGATGCCCAATTGTTAGCCTCCATCACTTCATGACAGCAACCAGTCCTGAGCTCAAATCTACTTCTTTTATTTCCACATTAGATATTGCAGTCAATCAGATCTAATCCTTCTTATCCTCACCTCTTAGAATCATTCATGGTGAACACAAAACTTCCTACCTCCTCAACCCTCACGTAGAAATCCCACTGGCTTGTGTCATGCAATTTACCTTGACATAGCAAGTCAATAAACCTATTTTGCTAGCCTACAGTTTTGTCTCTGATAGATGGTCTGTATTAGATGAGCTTTAACAACTCAGAGTTAGATAACCTGATAACTAATGCACAGCTACCTCATAAATAAATTTCTAGCACCTCCTACATTCCTCTATTGATATAGGTAAACAGGTTAACCTCTTTGAGGTGTAGTTCCTTAACATAAAAGGATAATAATAGTTTATTTCTCATAAGATTTCTTGAGCATTAAGTGAAACAATGCATCTAAATTGAACGTCAGAGCTTAAATTATAATAAATATTCAGTAAATATTATTATTTATATGAAAATAATTTACTTATCATTTATATTGCTTCAAGACCTGTTTGAGATAAAGCCATTATGTAGATGTTGGCACAGATAGATTTATATGTTTTTGCAGAAAGATAGGCAGCCTGTTAACCAGGCTAGTCTCAAACTCCTGATTTCACATGATCCACCCGTCTTGACCTCTCACAGTGCTAGGATTACAGGTGTGAGCCACCACACCTGGCCATACTTAATGTTAATTTTAAGAAAGTGAGTTTTAAGTATTAGTTATGTGTAATTTTAGCATCATAATGGCTGCCATGACGCAAAGAACAATGCCTGAAATGAATCAATTTGGTGAACCAAGTAATGAAAATACAAAACAGATTTGGAGTATTAAGTTGTTAGCATAAATTATGGTATGAAAAGTCAATTTCTATAACAGATTACATTTATTATTTCAACATACGTGTCAGGAACTTTCTCAACCACTTTACATGCAATATATGAATCCCATACCACCTTCACTCAATGAGGCAGGTGCTACTATTACCTTATTTTACAACTGAGAAAGCGAAAACCTAAAAGCTAGAAGACTAAGTGATTTTTCCTCAAATAATAGTTCTATGAAGATTCAAAATAAGGTTGCTGGAATGGAGAACCCACACTGTACTCCATATTGCCTGCTTTTTATCTTTAGAAAAATAAATTTTATGGGCATGGTACAGTGCAGTTGAAGGAAAATTAATTTATTCATTAAATATGTGTTTATATAAAATTAAAATGCTTGCATATACTTACAGAATGGGCCAAGGATTTAAATCTCAAAACCACATTTAGCACTGATGCAACTCCGGTGTAAGTATGAGAGGAGAAAGAGAAAGAGAGAAGCAGTCTGTTGGTGAAGGGCCATGCGTAGGTGTCCAAGGTAAGAAGCTGGGATTGCATTTTGTTAGTGAGAAGTCACTAAAGGCTTTTTTAAAAGGAGAGTAATGATAAAATTTGGGCTATTACAAAAATAATTTTGAGATTTGTGTATATGAGGGATTGAAAAAATAAATTACTGAATTTTAGGTGGTTAAAAAATTATTTCAGAAATTCAGAGTGAAGTAAGTCATTGGGACCAAGAAATAATATGAAAATATTTTAGAGCTATATTTTATAAAAAATATTATGCACTTTTTCAAGTGAGGATGTTAAATGTGACGTCACAGTTTGGCAACTAAGTAAATAATATTGCAATCTAATGAACTAGTCAATAAAAGTGAAAAGAAGCTTGGAGAAAAAATTGAATAAGTACTATTATATCCATTGAGGAGAAGTGATCATTTGGGAAACTGAATAAAAGTCCCCAAAGTCAGCTCAATGCAAAATTCTATACATTTAGTTTGGGTTTTCGATAGGTTAATGGAAAATACAAAGGTGGTTATGACTACTCTAAGTGAATACATAAGGAATGGGATTAAAACATTCGTCTAAAATCTGTAGGGGTAGTCATGGGATCATGCATAAACTTTACATATATTTTTTCTCCTAATGGATTTCTTCCAGTTATGTGAAAATTATTATCGTTTAGTTTTTAAGTGATTGTTTCTCTCCAAACAAATTAAAATGTCATGAGACATTATGATAAAAGATCAAAGACAACATAACTATTACCATCTGATGATGCCAGAATGCTTTTTCACTATATTATATAAAAATATGGGCTGTCATTTTCATTGTGGCCTTCTCTTTATTTCTACATTAGACTTAGTTAAAAGACAGAAGGAAGGAGGAAAGAAGAAGGAAGGAAGGAAGGAAGGAAGGAAGGAAGGAAGGAAGGAAGGAAG
>NW_012115055.1:4392940-4409572 GCF_000951035.1 Colobus angolensis palliatus | reverse complement strand
GGGAGGAAGGAAGGAAGGCAGACAGGCAGAATGGGTGGGGAGGAGGAAGGGAGGGAAGGAAGGGGGGCAGGCAGAATTTGCTCATCTTTTGGATTTACTCACCATGCAAAATAAAATGCTGTTAAAAAAAAAACCCACAGTAATATCATATATTTGGTGAGGGATTTAGTAAAATAAGCATGGAGCCATTAAAACCAAAGCAGCCTTTCATAACTGCCTATGTTGCAAACACATGTAAAAAATAATATCAATCTGAATGAGGCTGGGCAATAATTACATCTTGAATTTGCCCCAATCCTTGCCAAAAAAGGTCTCATAATTTGTTCATCATGTAGTCAAACCAAGGAATCTACACATGATTTGGCACAATTTGGTAAAGCTATTTCTTGTGAAAGTGGCTAAATCAAATCATTACTTGGCAGAAAGAAATATAGTAGATAGGATACCGTTTGACACATGGCACTGCACTGCCTAACACCCCCCATATGATACTTATTCTGGTATCAAAACTAGTCATGAAGAAATAGATTCTCAATGTATTTCCTTCTAACATGCACTTGGATAAGCATGCTCACATCCTTCTGCATGGCCAGTTCCTAGGCTTACAGAATTTTATGTGTTCTCACACCGTTTTTAAATATGTATGTATTTATTAATTTATTATTGACAAAGAGAAACTATATAAATTTATGGTGTACAACATGATGTTTTGATATATGCATACATTTTGAGACAGCTAAATCAATCTAATTAACATACACATTACCTCAAATGCTTATCTTTTTGTGGGAACACTTAAGATCCACTTGAGTATATAATACATTGGTATTAACTATAGCTACTCAGTTGTACAACAGATCTGCCGAACTTGATCACTCCGCTTTATTAATTAAAAGGTGTCAAAAGTTTGAATTAGTTAAAAAAATTTTTGTAAGTACATCTTTAAATGTAACAAAATTGAAGTATTTTGAGCTTAGGTAAGCATCTGTAATATTTGATAACATATCTTGATTCTTTGCCTGTGGGGAAAAAGCAAAACCACACATCATTAAGAATCATAGCTTGTAACATTTGGCTATGTTGTAGGAAAATCTCAGTTAACATTACTGGCATACGACTTGCTTACTTCTCTAAATGTCATCAGCTTCATTAAAGCCAAGAATTTGAATTATTCAGTATCAGGGGTCTTGTTTTCCATAAAATGGGAGCAAAATATGCGGTGTTTATCTGTATACAGATATTTCCTCTATTTCCAGAGTAAAAGTCTCAAGGAATTTGATAGAACTTCAATGGGATGGTGTATCTTTTATTTGAGAAGAAGAGAAAAATATTCTTAGAACAATTTGACTAGAAGGGGTCTTATTTGACAAAGTTTAATGAGAAGATTGTTTACTTGGAGCAATGGGTTTTAAATTGTGGTACGTTGAAGAATTATCTGGAGGGCTTGTTAAAACAGACTAGTGGGTTCCACCCCCAGAGTTTCTGTTTCAGTAGATCTGTGGTAAGACTTAAGAATTAGCACTCTGATATCCACTGACTTAGGCAATATTTTGATTACAAGAATGATTTATTCTTTAAGACTCTGCATTCAGAATTGCAGATGGCACTGATAGACTATGAGCTCTTTTGGCCAAAATGCTACTGTGGAAAAGGAGATTAGATAAACTACATGATCCTTCCAGTGTGATAAAAATACTTATATCCACCAGATTTGAAGGTGACATAGCATTATTTGTTTCTTTGTTAGACAAAGAAGACACCCGAAAATGCTGTTCATTTTTTTAAAGGTTTCATTAAAATCAAAATGTGGACTTATCATAGAATAGAGGCCGAAATTTCAGAGGTGTTGATAAAAATTAGGAAGTTTTATTCATTAAACTAAAGATATGATATGCATACTGATGTTCAACTCTTTTTTCAGGATCAATAAATACAATCTCATTAAAATAATTTTAAGCAAATTAAATTATAATATTATTTGTCAAATTTGACCCTCAGAGATTTTCCTGTCATCAACTGGTTATTAATTTTTCATTTAAACATAAGACAAAGAGATGAATAAATCTCTTTTCAGTTAAATCTTTGTATATATATTTTAATGATCTATTTTTAGCTAATATAGACAAACCATTCATTGCATCGTAATATGCATTTTATTATTCCAATACTAATTCCAAGCTGCTTAATTCTCTGATTGGCAGTCAGTTCAGAATCTACTTTTGAATCTTTTCCTCTTCCTTTTGCCTCATATAATTTTCAAAAGCTCCTCAGGGATTTATGGTGTCCAGCTCCTATGTGCCAGACAGATACAGTCTGGTTATGCCCTTTCCACCCTCATTCCTCAGAAGGCATGAAGTCACTACTTAAGACTGTTCATACAGAGCTGGAAGCTTAACACTACTGCGATAACTCATTGGTGTCTAATTTGCAGCATGGCCTGTAGTGTTTCTTCACAGAGAGGGATTCTACTTCGCAACATGAACCTTGGCCCATGTTTATCATCCTGAGGTTGTTGCCTTTGGTCCTCACTGATCTTAAGTGCACATCTTCTCAAGATAGGAGAAGGCTGCAAAAGTGCTGGGCATGAATGGTTCTAGCCATTTTCCTTTCAGGATCCTGAAATCCTTTCTGCTCTTCCAAAGAATAAAGTAAATTTACTAGTGTCTAAAAACAGAAATTAGCTTACCTTTTTTTACCCTTGTGAAATAAACAACTTACGTTTGCCCAGTCAGTGTAAGCAGAATGACTATCCTCAGAGATTTCTATACAACCATTCTGACTTTTTATAGGAGGTTACCTTTGCTGATCCAAAGGTGATTTTTTATCCTGGCTCCCTGTTTTTGGCACTTTAGGCATAAAAAATAAATAAGAGAAAACAAACTATGTAACTGATAGACAAATGCAATAAAATAAATTTAAAGTCAATTTGTAATCACATGTGATCATGTGGTTTTTTTTAAAGGAAAAGGGTTCATATACAATTTTTCTCAGGTTTTCAATGAGATTCATGAACCAAAACAAGTTTATATCCAATGGCTGGGATGTATGAAACATTAGGGGTTAGGAAATGTACTAGTAATTTTTGAAAAGAGGAGTCAGCACAGAAGATAGCTAGGATGTATCAGAGGTACAGGTAAAGAACAGGAGAAACTGATATCGTGGAAGCCAGGAAAGAAGAGAGTTTAAGGCTGAAGAATCCAGTTACATGAAGAACGCTGCAGTAGTTGCTATTGGGAGCATTTCCAGAGTGTTGCTATTAAGGTTGTCACCTCAGTGTGAGTTACCTCAGGCAATATCGTCAATGAATAGAGCCTCCAGGGAGAACCTCCAGACTGCGGCAGTGGAGGAGGATGACAACTTAAAGGAAGCAGTGGGAGGTGCAGAAATTCTCCCTGGCTCCCCATGGCAAATAAATAATTGAGAACCAGCCTAACCATTCAGGGATGTTTATCTGGCCTGATTCTGCCTTGTCACTTTTGTACATCTTCATTTATCATGTGCAGCTACCGCATCGCACCAATGCTTCTCAAATTATTTGTGGTTAAAAGGAGGGGAGGAAGTTCTCACCAAATCCATCATGGGCTAATACTTTTGTAAAAATCCATTAAAATAAATTATCAGAAAAATGACATAAGAGATACAGATAAACTGCAAACAACATTTTTTAAATTGTTAGACCTAATAGACATAAAAGTGCTCAAAGTGTTATAAGGGTTTGAAAATGTTGACTCTCATTTTCTCTTTTTATCTCATTGAAGAAGGCTATCATCTGATAGAAAGACACTGGCCTACAGATCACTCTCAAAGGCACACTAACTAGCACTTCTATTTTTTTTTTTTAAGATATTTCAGTTTAAATGCCTTCTGCATAGCCTTTTTTCTGATTCTTCTAAAAACACACTGTTCCTTTGCCTCCGTTCCCATTTTTCAGCCTCATTACTCACCTCCTTATCTGAAACTGGTGTCAATCTAGGATGGATCTCTGCACAGTTAACCTGACCATTATGAGTAGGCTCTTCTCCCCTAAATCATATCTGCTTACCCAAATCCACCTATCTTTTACAGGCCAGGATAACGCTCTTCATTCCTGAAGTTTCTCTATGTTCCACCACTCAGAGTTACAGCGATATATTTCATTAGATCTGTATTTTTCTTTACCATCTAAAGCAATTTACTTTAAAAAAGCCACTAAGGCATTTTCCTATCTCTTCACTTTAATGAAAAGGTATGGAGAATATTACACTTAGGAGCCACAGAATAACTGTCTGTTGAAGTAGATTAAACCAAGTAGGAAGAACTGTAAAAATTTAGTTGGTGACTGAGGAGGACCCTGTCTGATTAAACATGGTCCCTAAAGTCAGCATAGAAAGCAGTGTCTGCTGACTTAAGCTCAGGGGATCTTTTCAATTTGTTGCATTTCAGGTTGATTCTTGATGTTTCAAATGAGTATTATCCGAAGGCAGAATAGCAAATGCCCATTAAGGATCATGTTGGGGTTGAAATTCTAGAAACTGGGATTTGGGAATTTGAGACTACCTGAGAGGGATTGAATATCTTAGCCATCAGAATTCTGGTTGAAAATATCACTCAGGAAAATATATATATATCTCATCAATCTAGGGAGATGGAGTAAATAGCAATTTTATGAAGAAAACAATTACAATGAAAAGCCCACTGCTGATTAGGCAACTTGATTATTTTATTTCCATTATGTATACATGCCTACAATCAATATTATAACTATAATGATATGATCAAAAATGATATCACAACTATTACTTTAATAAACTGCTCTTTTTATTGATTTTACTGTTCAGTCACATGTGGTCCAAAAGCTTTTCTATTTCCATGAAATGTATGGAGTACTTTCACTTACTTATATTTATTGAATACTTACAAAATATTTATTAAGGGTAGTAATACAAAAGGTTAGAGCTTCCATGGTGAGAATGTATCCCAACTTGGCTCCATTTTCTGCACTGCAGTTAACAGAGTTCAGATTTCTACATTTTATGATTAGTGCATACTGGTAGACTAACGGCTGTGAGAGTCGCTCTTCATTTTCTATCATAACTTTAGCTCCCCATGAAGATATATAATTAGACTGGGTAGCACAATCTGATTATCTGTCAAATATAAATGAGTCACCCTGCTACCTCCAAATACTAGTTCACTGTGTCTACAATGAATTAAGACACTTCAGTCCTGGATGCAAAAGTGATAATAAAATCTTCTTTCAGTCAGCACATATTTATTGGAATGCCTGCTGTGTGCCAAGCAATCTAATATTTAGAGAGCAGTTTTCAGATAAATTTTACATAATTTTTTCAACTGATCCTCAGAACAGTTATCTAATCTATGGATGCAGAAATATTGCTCTCAACTTACAGATGAGGAAACAGTTTGTGGGGAAAAGTGATTAAGTAAGGATCACATGGTTTGAAATTATATAGTTATGAATAAAAATCAAAACTTCTGACTCATCACCATTCAATTTTTTCACTAGAGCATGCTTTTCATTCAAGAATAAGATGTTCGATGCATGATAATAGAAGTCTGATATCTTTTGTGTGAATTTCTTTATCATCAAATTATTTGTAATTATGGAAAATCTATTTTCCACTCCTAGAGTATTAGCCCTGTGGGAGCCCAGTGAGAGTCATGTACCAAAGATCTTTAAAATGAAATAAATAGAAGCTGTAAATGTTTCTCCAAAGAATAGCCCACTTGAACCTATGATAAAAGGATATTTAACAATACCAGTTGTTATGTTTTCACTGAATTAGTAGTGTTTCTCAGTATTAGTTCAAAAAACAGTATCTGGAAAGATAATTCTTGCATGTATACTAAATGTGCACACATTACCTTGTAATTAACCCGTTAAATGGTCTTCATAAAAGTTTTCTTGTTGTATAGCTAAGAATATTCAAAGTCCAAGGAAAGGTCCCAATATAAACAAGCGATCTGTTGCAAAGCCCTTATGTCTGCCACTATACCACAGTCCTTTAATAAATGTACTGAAGACAGATATATTTCACTAAAATGTAAGCTACAAGAGGGCAGTGTTTTTTTTCCGTTTTGTTCACTGTTGTATCGTTAACTCTAAAATAATATCTGACATCCAGTATGCACTTAATAAATACTTGTGTAATGAATGAAATGCTTTGAAAATGTCTATTTTCATCTTGATTCTTACTTGATTGCATTTATGTCTATGATATTAGGGACAGTTGTCTCAGAATAATAAAATTTTATAATTTACTATATTGCTAAGTAAAGCTAAAGTAGGTAGTTGATCCTTTTGATGCACAGTTAGCTCATCGTACCCCACAAAAGTGTGGGATAAATAGAACAATGAATATCCATCAGTAGCACTGACATAATTGAAAGCACCCATATGCCACTGACCATGCATCAGGACTTTGCAGATAAAGAGGATAAAAAGCAGCATATACAAATGTTTGTAGCCTAGTGTTGGTCATAGAGTATGCTCAATAAACATTAACTGATCTACATTTGATATGGATCTCAATAAATGGAAAAATGTGTGTATATAAGGTAATCTTATTTGATCCCTATGAAAGTAAGACTAAATGGCCTTACAACTGCACATGTGTATTTAATAAAATTTAAGAGAACTCTTGAATGTAGTAGTTATGCTAGTAGCATTTGTAGACAGAGATACCTTGGTTCATATCCTGATTTTGTCAATTACCAGCATCCTAAATTTTGGCAAGTTACTCAATATTTCTAAGTAACTTTATTTTTTTTTCAAAGTGAGGATGATAGTAGTAACAACTCTACAAGGTATTAGTGAGTAGTACTTGAGATATCTGCATTGAAGGCCACAGGGAGTGTTGGGCCATAGAATAGAGGGCAAGTTCAGATCAGCAATGCCAACTTGGCTGATCCAATTTCTGTAAGTTATATTCTAGTACGGGCCTCTTTGCTTCTGTAAATCCACATATGATATTGCCCTGAATCCATGTTCCACGGTGCATAGGAATCTAAATTCCTCTCCAAGGTTTCTGAAGAATCACGATTTCACAGTGACTTCTACATCTAATGAATTGCTTCCAAGCCTTTTATTTTTAGATCAAACATTTTTACTGACTGAGATGAGAAAATAAGGAACTTCCTAAAATTCTGCCCATTCCCCAAAATACATATTCATATAAAGTAGTAATAAAATTTTACTGAAGATTTTGGATTCCAGGAAAAGATACCACATTAAAACAATTAAATAAATTGAAGTTTTTTATTAGATAATCTTTTAATTAATCTATTTATTTTTAGCTATCTAAATATTTGTACAATTTACAATTGCAAAGATATGGAAACAATCAAAGTTTCCATCAATCAATGAGTGGATAAAGAAAATATGGTATATATACACTATGGGATACTATTCAGCCATAAATAGGAAGAAAATAATGTCTTTTGCAGCAACTTGACTGGAGCTAGAGGCAATTATTCTACGTGAAGTAACTCAGGAATAAAAAACAAAATACTGCATGTTCTCATTTATAAATGGGAGTTAAGCTATGATTACACAAAGGTGTACAGAGTGATTTAATGGACTTTGGAGATTCAGAAGGGGAAGGAAAAAGAGGAGTGGTAGACTAAAAAACTACATATTGCATACAAGATACACTACAGAGGTGACAAGTGCACTAAAATCTCAGAATTCACCACTGTATAATTCATCCGTGTAACCAAAAACCACTTGTGTCCCAAAAGCTATTGAAATAGTTTTTTAAAGTTTGTGTTTTCCTGTCATTTTGCTCCAAATAGTTACTAAGAATTCTAAGATTTTATTTGCCCAGCATTCGCTCCCTTATATACTCCCCTCTCCCTACTAATCTCCATAAAAATTCTCATTACCTAAGCAAAACATATTTGCAATTTGTTTCTTTATTTTGTCAAAGAATTATGTAGTACTTGTAATTTTAGAATCTTATATTTTTGTACCATGAAACTTAAAACTACCCACCCCCAATGAAAGGCAGTTATTTTTTCAAAGAATAGTATTGTATAAATTCTACAATAGTGTTTTTTTCACTTCATTATGCTTATGACTTTGTGAAGACGGCCATGCGTCTCTTATGTTTATGCTTCTTGCTACTATTGAACTATGGTTACTCCAGCCACCACTAATAAGTCACCATACGAATTACTGACTCTATCTCTTACTAGAACATTCTTGCATATCAAAGCTTATTTCTACCAGTTATGATTATTTTCTCTCCCCAAATAACAGGATTAAACTCAAACTGTGTGTGTGTGTGTGTGCGTGTGTGTTGTATGCTCCTATAACATCTCATAATACAGTGCGTATTTTCAGTGATCCAGACTTTAGAAACATGTTCTCCTCCTCCTATAAGTGTCCCCTTTCTTTTAAGTGTGCTTAGTCTCCCTACCAACTGCCATGGTCTTCTTCTATGGCATCATATGCCAACTCTATTAAATCCTTTTATTCTGTGAAGATTTTAACACTTTCCCAACATTCTACCTCATAACTTCCAATTTCCTTGGAACAGCTTCCATGTGAACCTCCCATTTAGCAATCTGACATATTCACTTAGTTGGTCAAAGGATAATTTCATCAAGCTAAACAGAAGTTGCTACAAAATCACTAATAAAAGCATTCTTTATTTTTACCATGTCTGACTATCTTACCTATATGATAGGTCATTTTCTCTAATGTAGTCCATAATCTCTAATTGTACAAATCTCTTAGATGCAGTTTCCATTTTCTAGTTTGGTTTTTATGATTTTATTTATAGCTACTCTTTCATAAATACAAGTAGACCTTGTTTTATTGTACTTCCACTTATTGCACTTGGAAAAAACTTATGTGTTCTACAAATACAGAGTCTGAGGAAACCCCAAATTGAACAAATCAATCAGCTCCATATTTCCAACATGTGTTCACGTTGTTTCTCTGAGTCACATTTTGGCATTTCTTACAATACTTCAAACTTCTTTATTATTATTATATGTTATGGTTATCTATGATCAGTGATCCTTAGTGTTATTATTGTAATTGTTTGGGGCACTACAACCACACCCATATAAGAAAGTAAACATAATTGAGAAATGTTGTGTATGTTCTGACTGCTTCACTGATCAGCCATTTTCCTGTCTCTGTCCCTCTCCTAGGGCCTCTGTATTCCATGAGACACACTGATACTGAAATTAGGTCAATTAATAATTCTAGAATAGCCTGTATTTATGTAAAAAGAAGTGTCATTTGTCCCTTTAAATTGAAAACTGGAAATGATTGAGCTTAGTTAGGAGGGCTTGTTGAGAGCCAAGATAGGCCAAAAGCTAGGCCTCTTGCATTAAACAAGTTGCCAAGTTGTGAATGAGAAGGAAAAGATCATGAAGGGAATTAGAAGTGTTACATCAGTAAACCTGAGAATAATAACAAAGTAAAAAAGCCTTATTGTTGCTATGGATAAACTTTTAGTGGTCTGCATAAAAGAACAAACCAGCCACAACATTCCCTTAAGCCAAAGCCTAAAACAGAGCATGACCATAACTCTCTTTAATTCTATGGAGGCTGAGAGAGGTGAGGAAACTGCAGAAGAAAAGATGAAAAATAGCAAAGGTCGATTCATGGGGTTTAAAAGGAAAGATGCTGTCATCACAACATGAAAGTGCAAGATGAACCCCAAAGTGCTGATGTAGAAGCTGAAATGCTATCTATAAAATCTAGCGAAGATCATTGACAAAGATGGCTACATTAAACAACAGACTTTAACTGTAGGCAAAATAGCCTTTTATTGGAGTAAGATGCCATCAAGGATTTTCATAGCTGAAAAGGAGAAGTCAATGCATGGCTTCAAAGGTGAAGGTGATTCTGTTGTTAGGGGCTAAGGCAACTGGAGACTTTAAGTAGAAGTCAATTCTTATCCAAAAACCCTTGGGCTAAATTTACTCTTCCTATGTTTAAGCCCACTGTTGAGAACTATTGTTCAGAGAAGATTCATTTCAAAATATTACTGCTCAATTGATAATGCACCTGGTTACCCAAGACATCTGATTAAGATGTACATGGAAAGTAATGTTGTTTTCCTGCCTGCTTACACAACATCCATTCTCCAGCTCATGGATCAAGTGTAATTTTTTACTTTCAAGTCTTATTATTTGAAAAATTTATTTTCTAATGTAATAGCTATCATAGATAGTAATTCGTCTGATTAATCTGGGCAAAGTACACTGCAAAGGTTCTGGAAAGGTTCACCATTCTGGATGCCATTAAGAATGTTTGTGATTCATAGAAGGAGGTCAAAATACCAACATTTATAGGAGCTTGGAAGAAGTCAATTCCAATCCTCATGGAGGCCTTTGAGAGGTTTAAGACATCAGTGGATGAAGTAACTGCAGACATGGAGGAAATAATAAGAACATTAGTATTATAAGTGGAGCATGAAGATGTGACTGAATTGCTTCAATCTCATATCAAAACTTGAACAAAGTAGGAGTTTCTTCTTATGGATAAACAAAAAACTTGCTTGCCTGATATAAAATCTACTCCCGGTGGAGATGCTGTGAACATTGTTGAAATAACAATGAAGGACTTAGACTATTACCTAAACCTAATTGATAAAGAAGGGCTAGAGTTTAAGATGATTGACTCCAATTTAGAAAAAAATGTTTTACTGTATATAACATGCTTTCAAACAGCATCAAATGCTATAGAGAAATCTTGCCTGCAAGGAAGTGTCAATCTATGCAGCAAACTTCGTTGTTCTGTGTCTCAATCTGCCTTTCTCACTTCTAGTTCTGTTGCATTGCAGTAGTTGCCCACCTTCCATTTCAGAGACAATCATTCCAACGTACAACATCTCACATCATTATACCCCTTGGCCAATAGACATTTCACATTAACTTCAATCATGTCAGTGACCCCCATTTTGCACTTATGTGAAGAAACTGTTACAGCCACCTCAATATTCAGCATCCACTACTCTGATCAATCAGTGGTCATCGAGGCAAGCCTTTCCACCAGGAAAAAGATTACAACTGCTGAAGGTTCAGAAGTTATTAGCATTTTTTAGCAATAAAGTATTCTAAAATTAAGGCACATACATTGATTTTTAGACATAATACTATTACACACTTAATAGATTACAATATACTGTAAGCATAAATTTTATATGCACTGGGAAATCAAAAAAATTGTATGACTTGCTTCATTACGATATTCACTTCATTATGGTGGTCTGAAACTGAACCCACGATATCGCCAAGTTACGCCTGTACCTAAAACTGTCTTTCTCTATTTGCACTTAGAACCCGTATGCCGTAAGTTAGGATAGTCTACTATTGCAGTAATTGTGTTGTTAGAGTAGATAAAATCTTGTTAAAAAACAACACTAGATAACAATGGATAATCACAATAAAAGTAATATTTATTACTTTTTCATCTCTATCTAATGAAGTCAGTTGAAAAAGGAAGAATGGAGACTTGACTTTGTGCGGTCATTTGGAGCTTCATCAGTTTCCTTCCATTCATGTTGCTATGAGCATTAATGGAGAAGGTATATCTTTTCTTATCTGCTTTGGACACCAAATAACATACCACATATTTGCATATTTAATTTGTGAGAACCAAATACATGGCTGCAACCTGAAAGAATCTAAAAAATGCAGTTCATGTGTGTCCAGAAAAAAAAAAAAAAAAGTTTGCTCAGCAATAACAGAAGAATCCAAGCTAGTAATACCTCTACTCAAGAAGTTGAGTACCACTAATAAAAACAAAAAAAAAACAAAAACAGCAATAATAGTCATAACCAGTATATGCATACTCCTGTAAATCTTCTACCTTGCTCAGCAATTTTGTCACATTTTGTCATGCTTCTTTAATTTCCTCTCCTTTTTTTTTTACTACTTATTGTTCATATGTTGTCCATTGTCTTTTAATCTCTAACCCTCTTTTTTCTTCTTCTCTTCCCTGCATTATCATAGAGGAGAAAAATCTCAGAGTAAAAATTGTATCTACTTCCTGCCACTGTAAAAACAGTTCTGTTTCTCAATCTGTCTTTCTGACTTCTGGTTCTGTTGCATTGCAGTAGTTTCCTACCTTCCATTTCATGGGCAATCATACCAACGTACAACATCTCACATCATTATACCCCTTGGCAAATAGACATTTCACATTAACTTCAATCATCCCAGTGACCCTTATTTTTGCACTGACTGTACATCTCTCTCCAATTATCCTCTCATTTCACTTATCCATACTGTAATGAAGTATTATGAGAGGATTGTCTGTACTGGGGTCTCTGCTTCTTCATACCTCAGCTATGCTTCAACCCACTTCACTCTGGCTTCTGTCTGCAACACTCTATGCAACTTACTCTTTCTTAGCTTCCATTGATTTCTGTCATTAAGTCCAATAGCAACTTCTCATTTCACTTGTTATTTTACACTTTATCAATTTTCATTACATTTGAAAATGAAGTCCCATTTTAAACATGCTCTTTCCTCGACTCATCTCTCATTGTACCTCTTATTTTCCTTTTAGCTTTCAGGCTCATTTTCAGGTCATCTTTCATGGCTACAATTTAAGTATTGCAGCTCTTGTGATTAGCCTCTAGTTTCTGCTCAATGCTCTCCTTAAAGAAAACTCACACCGAATATATCCAAAAGCAAATTCTCATTTTTTTCTTTCCACAAATCTGTACTTCCTTCATATTCTCCCATCTCAGTAATTCACGAAGTTGCTCAAATGAGACATAAGAGAATAATGAAGTTGCCTCTCTCTCTCCCTAAGCCACCTAATGGAATCAGTTACAAAGTTGTGGTTATTCTAAATTGGTCTTTTCATTCTTTTCATCTCAATAGCAACTACCATCATTTTTTCAACAACACTTGAAAAGCATAAAATCCTTTGGATTTCCTCGAGTCTTTTATGTATTACCATAATTTTTTTCTCCACACAGCACCGAGAATGCTCTCCTTAAGTCATTAATCCAATCTTGTCCTTCCCTTGCTTAAAGCCTTTTTCTATTAGATTAAAGGGTGCACCTATGCACTTAATCCACAAGGCCTTTCATTGCCTGGATCCATCTTCTTCCAATTTATGTTGGGTGGTGATGCCCTCCGACACTTTTGCTTTAACCGAAATTGTCTTTATTCAGTGCCACAACCAGCCCTTTCAAACCCCAAGAATTTGGGGACATTTTTCTTCCTCTGTCAGAATGTTTAGTTCCAGCTATCCCAACTCTCACCTAAACAACTGATTCCAATTTTGTGTTCTCAGTTCAAATCTCACTGTTCCAGGAAAAACTATGACATATGTTACTTCTTCTTTAATTAATTGATTCAAAAACCTTCTCAGAATAAGCATCATATTCTTGCATTTAGTCATCTTTTTATAAAAGCATGAATATCATGTGATTCAGAGATACTAATGAGCAGCTATCTGGCATGAGCTTCTGCCATTGTGTCATTGTTGAAAACTATCTTTGAACAGTAAAATTAAAAACACTAAAAAAAAGTCTAGGCTGGATATACTGGCTCACGCCTGTAATCCCAGAACTTTGGAAGTCTTAGGCAGGAGGATGGCTTGAGCCCAGGAATTTGGTAGTTCAGTGAGTTATAATCATGCCACTGTACTCCATCCTGGCCAACAGCAAGATGCAGTCTCTTAAAAAAATAAATAAAAAAAAATCAGAAAACAAAAATACTACACACACACACACACACACACACACACACACACACATATTTGCATATCCGTTTCTCAATTTTACTTCTCTCTCTGTTCTGTTCAATGCCATTCTGTGTTTCTCCTTACCCAAAATTAAACAAAAAAGCATTTCTTAACAAATATTTATATTTGTTAATGAGGAGATTCCATTGGTACTGAGAATGCATTAACATTATAATGCTTTAAACTACAATCATTTTATAAAATGATTGACTTTTTCCTCAAGATAGTTTTGTGAGATAGGGTTTGAAGAAGATGAAATAGCACTACATGTACTAGTCTGATTTTCTCATCTAAAAAGGCTTCTCTTGAGAGAGCAATGGAGAGTTCAGTAGCGTTTGATAGAGATTATGTGATAGCTCTCTTATCAAACTCTCCTAGTGCATTTTACCAATTGCAGGTAAAATCAATTGAGTGCTTAGTCCTTTTTACATGTGACATTATTTAAACTTTAAAAAGACCTTGGAGATGGATATTTGTATTACCATTTAATGAAGAAACTGATGGTTAAAGAGAATCTATCTTGCTTAAATTTACCCAGCAAGGGCCAGGGTATGAAGCTAGCAATAGGTTATATGGCATTTCTTTTTACTATACAATATACCCAAATAATATAAGCTGGATATTCTGTAGAAAGGAAAATTTGCCTGGCTTCCATTAAGCTTTTAGCCTAATCTCAATTACAAAATTCAAGAGAGGTCCAGACCTCGTGTATCTAAATGTAAAAATACTTAGGTTTTTGACTTGGAATTTTATGAAAAGACTATAAGACTTATGAAAATTTAGTTAAATTATTCTCAATTATGAAAGTGGTACAAAATATATTGTAGGGAAACACCGTAATGTTTACAAAGTTGTTTGTGATATCAATATTCAGGTTCCCTTCATTAAAAGTACATCCAGATTCCTGCCTGTGACTCACATATATCTATTCTGGGTACTCAAACATTTTTTTTAGTGGCTGTTTTCTTTCTCATCCTGTATTACTCATCCCAGATAGTTATTATTAGTTTTCTACTTCTTTAACCTGAAAACTGAGAGAATATTGGATGTTACATACTCTCCAGCATGTTAAGGTTCCTCTGGGAAAGGAGGGAAGTTTAATATCCTTCTAAAGAAAAAAAAAATCTTCATGTTTAAACTTAAAATTTAAAATAAACTCCACTTTTTATAACATATCATTTACCATTACCTATGTGGTAGATTATTGCAGAAAGAATCTCCAGTAATTTTATCCCTCCCTATATTCTTCCTTGGATAGATTATTCCTCATTCATTCTTGTCTTGGCAATGTAACTTGCTTTGAGTAATGAAAAAATTAGCACGTGACAAAAACAGAAACTTGAAAATGCTCATGCATTAAGGTTTAACTTGTTGCTCTTTTAATTCTGAGTTGCTATGTGAGCAAGTCCAGCTTAGGCTGCACGGTGTCATATGGCCCAGGTTCTTGTGTCTCCCCAGCTGATTGACTTTTAAGTCAATTAACCCAGAGAAGCAGAGCGGGCCAGTTGGCTGGTTGCTGATGGCAGGCCTGTAAGTGCATCCACGAGAGATGAAGCTCTGCTCATTTAAACCTAGTCCACTAGCTGCCCACAAGGTTTCAAATTAAATAAATAGTGATGGTTTTACCCATTCAGTATTAGTGTTTTGTTATACAGCAGAAGCAAACTGATGCAAGCATTTTCCTAAACTAGCTACAGAGACTACTGTTTAATTACTAATTATCCCATAGCTTTTTACTTATATTACTACATTTTCAAGTTAATAACACTCATTTTTATAGGAATCATTGCTAGGGGAAAATAATATTTAGACAGTAAGAAATTAAAACACACATATATTAAAATTGATTGAGCACTCAGTTAATGACAAGCATAGTATTAAGTGCCCATGTCCTCACTATAAAAATCTGTGTCTGTGTGTGTGTGTGTGTGTGTGTGTGTGTGTGTGTGTGTAGAAACAGCATGAATACCTACAAGAGTATAAAAATGCATTTTCCTCATTGGTTCTTCAATTAGAAGACTTAAGTGCTTATGCTAACTGGCCCATAAGATAGATGTATGCCTAGATGCATAAGCAGAGAAGAAAAAGAATGAGGCAAAGTTAGTCAGAGACCCGCCATCATATTTTTGTTGATAATTAGGGAATTACTACTCCTTATTCCTTAGCACTCAAATATCCCTGGATTTGTAAGTATTGTACCAAAATGTATGTAATGTTTAAATATTTCCTTGCATTTTAAACAAGAGACTATGCGGTAATGGAATACACCATGAAGATAACTTCTAAGGTAATAATTCTTATTTGAAGAGTGTATGACTTGTATTAAACTAAAGCCTTATTACTTGACAAATTGTGTACAGCATTATTGATGCAAATACTTCTTTCCCACATCATATGCACTAGGAAATAATGTGGTACAATGAGCTAAAAATTCACAGCTCCACTTATATTGAGAATGTTCCTTTAAAGTCATTCATATTGTACAAAGTTTTCCTTTCACTCATCACCCTGTTGTAGGAGGCTTTTCAACTATTTATCAGACAGTACTCTAAAGAGAAGTAGCAGCTAAAATAGAAAAAGTTGTTAGTGATGTTCTTAAGTAAACAGAATAATGAATCTTCGTAGATCATAAATGCCTCAGGAAACTGAAACTAGTCATGTTTTTTGATATTTTGATAGTATGTGCTGTTTTTTTTTTTTCTTAAGCATGGGAACAGAAGGTTTCCATTATAAAACAAGTGATCCCTATTTTATTAGATGCCCAGTTACACAATTCCAAAGGAGTAAAAGCTGCAATATCAAAGTGTGTACTGTGGTAAACTAGAATCTGAGGTTACATATTGGTTATTAGTAGAGAGGATGGGATCAGGTAGTAATTAATGTAAAAAAAGTCTTTTTTTTTTTTT
>NW_012115055.1:4278853-4387340 GCF_000951035.1 Colobus angolensis palliatus | reverse complement strand
AGTTCAAAATGCAGAAATCACCGGTCTTCTGTGTCCTTCGCGCTGGGAGTTGGAGACTGCAGCTGTTCCTATTCGGCCATCTTGCTCTGCCCCCCCAAAAAAAGTCTTTTTAATAGAAAATGAGAATAACTTTCTAATGAAAAGATGAAATTAGATTTGTTAATGTACCAGAAAGTATGAGAGAGTTTTACATTTATTAGCATAAATCACAGGTTGTACTTTTTTATTTCAATAGTTTTTGAGAAATAGGTGCTTTTTGGTTACATGGATAAGGTCTTCAGTGGTGCTGTCAGAGATTCTCGTACACCTATCATCTGAGCAGCGAACATTGTACCCAATATATAGCCTTTTATTCTCACCCCGCTCTCAGTCTTCCTCCTGGCTCCCCAAAGTTCATTATATCATTCTTACGCCTTTGCATCCTCATAACTTAGCTCCCACTTACAAGTGACAACATGAGATACTTGGTTTCCCATTCCTGAGTGACTTCACTTGGAGTACTTTTAAAATATATTAAAAATGTTACCTTTTAGTAAGTGAATATGATACTTTAACTTACCTAGTTCTAAACTTGTAAACACAAAATATTACTGCATATGTGAAGTTAATTTTGGAAGCAGTATATTTTTACATTGACTATATAAGCTTGATTAGCTTCTCCTTTCCCAAGATTTTTAATTTTTCAATCAAAATAAAATGTTTATTTTTCCTCTGAAAGCATATTGTATAAACAGAATTAGCTCAGTTTTTATATAATATACCTTCCAAAAATTTGCAAGTTTGTAAAGGGCAAAATTTCAGTCAGGTGAACTGCTACTTGCCAATATGTTTATAATGACCATATTTCTGCATGTATGTTGAGGTTAAACAACCAGATGAGACAGCATTCCAAAATATCTCCTTATTCTGAAGCAGCAAGAATACTGAAAGTTGAATTTCAGGAAGAAAAAATATGTCAGCATTATTACTGATTGAATGATTATTAAAAACAAATAATCCTATATATGACTTAGAAAAGGTTCCTATATGTTACATCTATAAAGTTGTTCATTTCCAAATGAATAAACATTAAGCTTTTAAGTCATTTTAAGCAATTATCTTATGGGAATTTAGGTAGGAACAATATATTAGTTATAGAAACATAAGGAGATGAAATATTTTATACATCTATGCATATAGGAACTGAAAGGACATAAAATTAGAAATTATGAAAATGTCATGATTTTAGGATTTGGAGAAGTACATTTTGAATGTGATTTGTTATTGTCAAGAGAGTAAAGAAGACATATTACTGGTTTGTGGATAAGAGCAAGTAATAGGATTGAAGGAGAAGACAAATATTTTCTCAGTCATATTTGATCTTTAGTTAAAGTTTAAAATGTAAATGAATATGTAACAGAGTGTTGACCCCTCAAAGAAGATTGGTTTTGATATCATAGAAAATAAGAAGATGGTTATTCACTATTGTGATAACATGATATTGCTACTTGATATTTGTTATTTTGGCATCTTCATATATAATCAATTGAAAAAATGAAGAAAACTAATAGAGTAGTAAATAGATGAGAAGAAGTTTGCTTGCTATAATGCAGTAGTTGTGGAAATATAAGCAATGAGTTAAATCATAAAGATTTGAAGAGAAATAAAATATGATTGATTAGCTGAATATAGAAGAGGGAGGATGCCAAAAGGGCAATTGAATGAAAACAGTACAGTCTCAGAAATGCACTAAGTTGTAAGTACAAGGAATGCTAATAGAGATGGAGAAATGCAGGAGTAACTTCACTGAGATGAAAAAGATAATAAATGCATTTCTAGTAGAGAAGTTACAAGACAATAATAATAATTAACAAGTGATCTGTGCTAAAGATGTAAAGTATGTAGTTATTCACTAACTAATAAAAATAGAGATTCTTAAAATAAGGTAAGATAAATGGCAGACTCTGGTGAAGGGAAGGAAGGAAGCTAGATGGAGGAAAATGCAAAGAGTATTACATAAGTCAAGAAAGGTGACGTGAGTAGGATAGTCAGGAATGAACAATTTTAAAGATGAAAGAAAAATAAAGCAGTGCCTTGTGGGAGAAAATTACAGGCAAAGTTATAGAATAATTTAAATGTGATTATTAGAAAGGAAATCAAATTCTAGAAGACTACAGAGGGAATATGCAATGAGAAATGGGAGCTGACAAGGAAAACTTACTTAAGAAGCTTAGATGTAAAAGATAAGAGAAATAAGACAATATTTTGATGATCAAATGAGGGTACCCTCATTTCTTCTTCACATTTTCCAATACCAGAAAAAGATAACTGCCAGATACATCTTTTATTCCCTGACACAGTAGGGGGGAAAAAAAAACTTCTGAGAAAATTTTGAGAAGGAACATGAGCATACTGCATGGAAGGGAAAGGGTGCAGGGGAGAGGAAGAGAATAAAGAGAATCAGGGAAATGTCAAGTATAGAGATAATGTCTGAGTGGCCTTTCACTTGTTCTGAAATGTACAGTCAAATAAAAGCAAAGGATGAAAACTGCTTAGCCTTAACAGAAAAAGAAAAACAATCAAAGAGGATGAAGAATAAGGCTAGCGATAACTTGAACTGTGACTCACCTTGGCCCTTGCTAGAAAAGAATTATCACTATTAAATCAGAACCAGAAGTGAATTAGGGCTAACGGATTCTCATACTTCCTATAGCATTATTTTTTGACATATATATAATGAGTTTGATTAAAATGTTAAATTTGTATAGAATGGGGATGACAGAGACAGAAGCCAGCTTTCGTAAATTGAGCTACATCAAAGAGTAAATAGAGGAGAATGCATGATCCCAAATGGGTGGATTACCAGGAATAAGAATTTCACGGATAGAGCAGCAGTGGGAAAGGCAGAATTATTGGAATAGAGAATTGGAAGGAAGTAAAGTTTATGATCAAAATTGTATAGAAATCTAAGGTCATGAAAAAAAAAATTATATTTGGGAAGTGATCCAGTGGAGGAGAAATAAAATTACAGAGAAGAAATGCCTCCAGTTAAAGACAGTGAAAGCAAAAGTGAAAAAAACATTGCATAAATATCAACACATATGCCCTAATAAGGATGTATAAAAATTATGCTAATATGCCTTCGTAGGCATTAACATGCAAATTAATACTGGGATGTTCTCTGGGGTTAGAGTCATTAAGTACTACACAGATTTTTACAGAATGCATACAGCTTTTAGCTACTACAGTTTATATTCTTCTAATTTGTCAATACGTATAAAGACTCTTTTCCACGATAATTTGCTTCCTTAGGAAGTCTGGATAGCAAACACCACTAAATATATAGATTTTTACCTGTCTGTGGTGTCTATTTAGTAGATATACATGTAAAAAGAAATAAACAGCATTGCTTTAAAGTGCAAATAAATCAATGCTGAGTAGTTATTATTACTGCTTTCTATTAATATATTTTTTACTTTATCAGTACTAGCTATTTTCTCAACTTAAAAATTGTGAAAATTTTCACACACTAATTTTTATTGAATTATTTATTGCAAGTTTTAGTACTTATGCTGAGTAGTTTTGTAGCACATCATGCAGTTTTAATTATGTGACAGATATTGCCAATTGCCAGCCTAATATCTTTATTTTCTTATTCAAAAATTCAATATTTCAGACTTCATGTTTTATATAGAGAGTATAAGATATATTCTGGTCAATGAAAATGGCGGGGACAGGCTTCATAAAAAGCTATTGCTTCTGATTTATCAAGCTTCTTTAAAAAATAAGATAAATTAATATCAATGCTTCTTACACTCATCCAAAATTGAAGAGGAAATACTTCCAAACTCCTTTGAAGAGGCCAGCACTACCCCAATATCAAAACCAGGAAAAGATACCAGAAAAAAAGAAAACTGCAAGATCATATCCCTGGTACATACAGATGCAAAACTCCTCAACCAAGTCCTAGGAAGCCAGATTCAATAGTGCTTGAAAGGGTCATTCACCATAAGCAAATGAGATTTGTCCCAGGGATGCAAGGATTCTTTAACATATGCAAATAAATAAACATGATACATCATATTAACAGAATTAAGGACAAAAATCATATGATCATCTCAATGGATGCACAAAAAGGATTTGACAAAATTCAATATCTTTTCTTGATAAAAATTATCAGTAAATTGGGTTTGGGAGCAATGTAACTGAACACAATAAAGACTATCTATGATAATCCCACAGCTAACAGTATACCTAATGTGAAAAGTTGTAATCTTTTCCTCAAGACCAGGAACAAGACAAAGATGCCCACTCTTACCCCTTCAATTCAGCATAGTCCTGGAAATTCTAGCCAGAGCAGTTAAGCAAGAGAAAGATATAAAAGGCATCCAAATTGAAAAGGAGGAAGTTAAATTGTCTCTGTTTGCAGATGATAGGATATTATACGTAGAAAATCCTAAAGACTTCAACAAAAAACTGTTACAACTCATAAACAAATTCAGTAAGGTTGCAATATATAAAATCCACACACAGAAATCAGTTGCAATATATAAAGTCCACATACAGAAATCAGTAGCCTTTCTATACACCAACAATTAACTATCTGAAAGAAATCTGGAAAACAATCTCAATGACAATAGCTACAAAAAATAAAATGGAAATGAAGTTAACCAAGGAGGTGCAAAACTATTGCATGGAAGATGTTGAATTCTCTTTTCAAATGCCTGACTACAGAATGAGCTCTAAAAATCATTAACACAAGCAGGGGACACTTGGAGCTTCTTAAAGGATATAGGATGTAAAGCCTTCTTTGACTCCTTAAAGCCATAGGTAATTGATTCTTATTACACTCAAACGTCACAGGAAAAGCATATACTTTAGGAAACTTCCTGGTGCTTCTCAAATAACATAAATTAAATGACCATTTTCTTACCATGAAGGGTCTTATAAACACTATGTTAAGTATAAAAAAGCAGAATATACTTGGAAAAAAATTGTGGGTTTATTTCTGGAAGTCTGTTGGTTTGTTTAGAGTTTAAGGTGAAATCCATGACTTTGACAATTATATAAATTTCACCATGCTCAGCTGATGCAGAACGAGGTTTAAAGCCATTTTCCAAAGGCTTAGATACTTTAAAGTGAACAGAGCCTTTACTTCACAGCATGACTTCCTTATTCAAGAATAAAATAGAACTTGCAGAGCAGCAATAAAAATGATACCAAATAAAAGTCTGTGTTTTGTTGAGTGGAGTAAGAGCCCAGAGCAATATTTTAATTCAAGCATAAAAGCAAAAGTTTCACATTATTGGTCCGACACACAACTTCATGCTCAAAAAGACACATCTCTCCTGTGATGAATATATGCATAGCAAAGAAGCATCTCCCTCATGTCTTAGCCTCTGAGGAGGACTTTTTATGATAGTGAGACTTTGAACATATATAGTTTCCCTACTGAAAGCATAAAAGAGAGACATAGGTTTGGATAAGATAAACTCTACAAATAATCAAGATAATATTCCTTTTAGCCACCAGTAAATACATTCTCAGGTCTCAGATATCAGTACGTCTTCATAAATCTAACCTCACAGGTTTCTACTGTTTCTGTTATATTACTTGCATGAATGGAGGGAACAGTTTGTTTACCTATGAATGTTTATTCCTTAAACATTGACAAGAAACATTTTACCGGACTGCTAAAATTTCATTCTGGGGCATTAGAAAAGTTTCACTCAAAGTCGGTCAAACTTCAGCTATAAATCATTTCCTAACATGTGGAAATCCAAGGGTGGAAAAAAAATGGAATTAATCAATTAATTCAAACAGTAGAAATACTTTATAGCACAAATAGCTTCCTGGAAGTTGGAAAAGTGTTGAAAAATTTAAAACTAATATGTCTCAGTAAAAGCTTTGGTGTTTACTGCCTTACTATCCATCCCACACTTTTTTCAACCCACCTGTGCCCAAGTTCCATACAAGCAACTCTATTCATATTGGTCCTAATACTGAGCTAGAATTTAAAATAAACACCCAACACTTTCTTCACAACCCATTTTCTATCTATTGGTAGTTGATATTCTGAGCTCTGTTTACTATGCATGCTTACAGAAAACTCCTTCTAGAGAAAATTATTTCATGCTTCTTGTATCATTTTTAAGATATGATTCAAACCTTAAACAGTCTCAGAACAGTAAATTTGCAGTTAATATATCTAAATATGTGCTGATAACTCTGTTTACCACCATAAATATAGCCTTTATTTGTATTGGGGCAGAATTTTAAAAATATCTTAGGTTCATTCTATTAAAATTATGAAAGCTTCACAATTTTGATTGCATAGAGAGACTGTGGATGACTGTGGTTAAACTTATGGAAAGTTAGAAGATTTTCTTATTCAATGACTCTGATCGCTCATATGACCTATCTAGGTTTTTGTCTTAAAAAGCCTACAGTTAAAACTTGGTCCCTAAACTTTCTATTCATGCAGTATATAAATGAGTTCTGAAATTTAGCCCTTTTACAGCTATAATTCTAGACCTATTATCTGGTTATTTTTTTCTGTTACCTTTATAGAGGACTACTTAACAAACAATAAAATTCAACAACATTCATTATAAATTTTGATGCTTTTTGACAGATGTATACAGTCATGTAATCATATCAGCAAAATTATGAAATAGAGTATTTCCATTACTAAAAGTGTTCAGGCCTTTCCCTTGGCATTCAAGTCCCTTTCTTAACACCTTGACCCCTTATTTTCAGTCTCTCCCTACAGTTTTTCTTCTCTAGAATAAAAATGGAATTACACAGTATGTATGTTTTTTCAAATACCTCTCCTTTTTCATTTAGCAATGTACTTTTGAGATACATTCATATTGTTGATAGGTCAGTAATCCACTTCTTTATATTGCAGAGTTTAGTTCCATTGGATCAATAAAACATAATTTGCTTATTTATGCACAAATTTACATTTAGTGTGTTTCCAGTTCATGCTTATTACAAACAAAGCTGATGTAATTGTGTGGAATTAGGCTTCTTTTTCCTTTAGTGTATTCACAGTAGTGGAATTAGTGGGTCATATGGTAAGTGTATGTTAAAGCTTATTAAAACAAAACAAAACCATACAAAGTAATACAAAAAGCTGCCAATCTTTTTTCTTAAGTAGCTGTATTATTTTGATTTTCAATGAGTAATGTAGAAGAGTTCTCATGTCTCCACACTCTCTAAAGCTATTTTACGTGTTTTTCATTATAACCATTTTCGGAGTATGTAGGGACATCTCATTATAATTTTTATCTCCCTAATTACTAAAGAGATACAAATTACTTGTAATTTTAATTTGTACCTTCCTAATTATTAATTTTTTGGCTTCTTGCCAAGTGCTTATTTATTGCACACATATCTTCTTTGGTATAGCATGGACAAATTTTTTGCAATTTATTTGATTTGATTTTTTGTCTTCGTTTTGAGTCATACATATTCTTTTCATATTCTGGATGCAAATCCTTTGTCACATAACTTCCACAAATCTTTTTCCTCACAATGTAACTTTCTTTTTAATTTTCTAAAAACTTTCTATTGAAGAGTGAAAGTTTTTAATTTTGATCTTGTAGAATTTATCCATACTTTCTACGTTTTCCTTTTTGTATTTGATTTAAGAAACATTGCCAAAGCCAAGATCATTGTGATTTTCTCCTGTTTCCTTCTAAAATTTGTATAGTTTTAATTTCTATAGTTAAATTTATAATCAATTTCAAGTTAATTTTTGTGCATAGGTGACATAGGGTGAGGATTCATATTTTATGCAAATTTCATGTGGAATTTTATGTGAGTTTTATTTTGTGTGATAGTTAATCTGTGGTAAAGTAATAGTTTTTTGGTTTTGATTTTGTTTTTATTTGCTTTGGGTTTTATATAAATTTCTAAACCATCATGAGCAAAACATGTAAATATATAATTTACTAAAACATTACATTAAAATATTATAGATGTACAAAATACAAACACAATTATTCTTATCATTAGATACACCATACAAAAATCAATATGTTAAGACAATTGTTTTTAAAAGCTTAGTCGCAATTTCTGCACTTATCACATTGTGGAATGGTAATAATCAGTTCAAGTATCAAAATCTATCTGTAGAGCATATTTATATTAGCATTAGTATACAAGATAGATTCACTTTGTATTATTTAAGTATATTCCTTCCATAGAGATATTATTAAATTTTTTCTTAGTAAATTAGTTGATAGTGACTAAAGGTACACATGCCTTCCTTCATAATCTTTTTCACATGATATCAAATGCAAAAGAAGGAATAATTGTATTTTGCAATGTGAAAAGGACATGAGATTTGGGTGGAGCCAGGAGTGGAATAACATGGTTTGGCTCTGTGCCCCTCCCACCTCTCATGTTGAATTGTGATCCCCAATGTTAAAGCTGGGGCTTGGTGGGAGATGATTGGATCATGGGGATGATTTCTAATGGTTTAGCACCATCCCTGTAGTGCTGTCCCATGGTAGAGTTCTCAAAAGATCTGTTTTTTTGAAAGTGTGTAGCACCTCCCCTCACTTCTGCCAGCCATATGAAGGCATACCTTGCTTCCCTTTTGCCTTCCACCATGATGGTAAATTTCCTGAGGCTTCCCCAGCCATGCAGAACTCTGAGTCAATTAAACTTCTTTTTTTTATTTATAAATTAGCCAGTCTCAGATATGTCTTTATAACACTGAGAATGTTCTCATACACATACCAATCACACTCTTGGACCACAGCACAATAAAATAGAAATCACCACCAAGAATAAGTCTCAGAACTATACAATTACATGAAAACTAAACAACTTTTCCCTGAATGAATTTGGGTAAATAATAAAATTAAGGCAGAAGAAAAAAAAAGTTTAAAACTAATGAAAACCAAGATACAACATACCACAGAAAATCTGGGACACTGCAGTGTCAAAAGGAAAGTGCTAAATGCTTACATAAGGAATTTGGAAAGATTTCTAATTGTCTACCTAGCATCACACCTAGATAAACTAGAACAACAAGAGCAAATCAACCACAAAGCTAACAGAAGAAATAATGAAAATCAGAGCTGAACTGAATGAAATTGAGATACAAAAATCCATATAAAAGATCAATGAAACTAAAAGTTCAAAAGAATAAACTTTAGTAGATCATTAAGTAGACGAAAATGACAAAAATAGAGAAGATCCAAATTAACACAATCAGAAATGAAAACAGTGACATTACCACCAAGCACAGAATTACAATGAACCATCAGAAACTACTATGACCACTTCTAAGTATGCAAAATAGAAAATCTGGAAGAGATTAATAACTTCCTAGAAACATACCTTCCAAGATTGAGCCAGGAAGATATTGAAATCCTGAACAGACCAATAATGGGTTCTGCGTTCTGACAGAATCTGTAATTTTAAAAGGTATCAACCAAAATAATAATAAAAAAGCAAACAAACAAAAAACACTGGATCAGGTGGATTCACAGCCAAATTCTAATAGATGCACAAAGACAAACTGGTATCAATCCTATTGAAGTTATTCCAAAAACTTGAGCATGAGAGACTCCTCCCTAACTCATTTTATGAGGCCAACATTATTCTGATACCAAAACAGGGCAGAGACACAGGAAAAAGCAAAACAAAACGAAGTAAGAACACTAAAGGCCAATATTCCTGATTAATATAGACACAAAAATTCTCAAAAAAAAAATACCCACAAATCAAGTCCAACTCTACATTAAAAAGTTAATGTCCCATGATTAAGTAAGCTTTATCCCTGGATTGCAAGGTTAGTTCAACATATGCAAATCAATAAATGTTATTCATCACATAAACAGAATTAAAAACAAAAACCATAGGATCATCTCAATAGACACAGGAAAAGCTTTCAATAAAATTTAATATCCCTTCATAATAAAAACCCTCAAAAAACTAGCTATGAAAGGAACATACCTCAAAATAATAAGAGCCGTCTATGACAAACCCACAGCCAACATCATATTAAACGTGCAAAAACTGAAAGAATTTTCCTTAAGAACTGGAGCAAGACAATGACACCCACTCTCACCACTCCTATTCAGCATAACACTGGGAATTCCAGCCACAGGAATCAGTCAAGAGATAGAATTAAACAGCATTCAAATAGGAAGATAGATGTCAACCTATCTTTTTCACAGACAATATGGCCTATACCTAAAAAAAAAACTTCAGTCTCTGCCCAAAGCCTCCTACATTTGATAAAAAATTTCAGTAAAGATTCAGGATACAAAATCAACAGGCAAAAATCAGTAGCATTTTTATATAACAATAACATCTATCAATCAAGCAAAAAACGACGAGACAAGTGGCAATCATTTTAGAAGGTTTATTTGCCAAAGTTAAGGACATGTACCCCAGAGACAGGTCTATGCTTTTCTCCAAAGATGATTTTGAGGGTTCTAAATTTAAAGGGGAAAGGGTGGAATATTGAGAAGTACGCAATTTTCAAGTAAGAGGGAGACAGGGAAAAATAGTCATTCATGCCTTTGTCTGGCTTAGTGAATCTGCATTTTTTTCACATAAGATGACACAGAGAAATGGCCCAGAGGAAAGATGCAGGGAATTTACATTTTTACATAAGATCACATAGACAAAATGGGGCAGGGTAACAATCAAACATGCATTTGTGTCTGGTAGGCCAGGGGGCAACCGCACTTGTAAAGATAAGCAATCAATTGACATTGCCACGGTGAAATTTTAACAGAAACACCTTAGGGTGAAGGTCTTGTCTCTCACTAGGATTTCCTTGTGGGCAAACATGGGGAAGGCATGTAGCTTTTCATCTTGGAACCATCTTACTTAGGAACCAAAAGGGGAGGCAGGTTTGCATGACCCAGTTTCCAGCTTGACTTTTCCCATTAGCTGAGTGGTTTGGGGACCCTGAGATTTATTTTTCTTTCACACACTCAAACTGGGAGCCAAATAAAGAAGCAATCCCACTCCCAAAAGCCACAAAAAGAATAAAATATCGAGAAATACAGCCAACCAGGTAGGTGCAACCCAAGAACTAAGTTTGAGATTTTATTTTATTTTAAGTAGTGTAGATGAAAGACTCAGGTAGCTAGTGGCTGCCCTTTCAGACAGTGCAGCCCAGATCATTCATTTCCTTGTGCTGTGCTGAACCACTTCAGATTTTTGAACTTGGACTCGGAATTCAGTGCAGTGTACAGAGTTCACTGCCGATCTGTGCTGGACATTCAGCATCAGAGTTAAAAACTGTGTGTTTCTTTAAGTAAATTAAATTATTTTTGGTTTTATTACAGTGTAATCTATCCCAATCCAGATGTCCAGGTAAGATTATTTTAATTTAAGGTAACAGGTAGACTTACAAAAAATGAAATAACTCACTTAATAGTGAAATATATTTTTCTTGGAAAAAAATCTGCCTGAAGGCTAACTCTAGATAATCAAGAACTAAATTAAATGATTCAAGAAATTGCATATATTTATATATATACACACATACATGTATATACAAATACATATGTGTATATCTGTTCATGTATATATATTCAGTAATAACCTTATTAAATTATGAATATTAAAATTTTAATATATAGATATAGGAATCTAAAGAAACAGGAGAATGATGTTTGTTAAACAGATTGCAATTGGGCAAAATATAACGAAACAACAAAAATGAGGATATGAGGGTACAAAAATAAGTAAAACATAAAGTTGTATTCATTTTAAAATTCTAAACATGGATATTGTGCTTTTACCATGCACGTATAATTGAAGCACACAATTTAAAAGTATAGTAAATAAAGTTTTGTTGTTGTTGTCACCTTCCATATTTTCATCTTAAGGCTTTCTTCCTATTTAGCTTTACTATTGCAAACACCTCAAATCTTCTATTCTCTCAGATTTATACCTTCACCATCATCTTTACTCATTTCTTTCTCTAATCATTAATTTGCAGCGTAAGCAATCCTGCCATAGTTTCCCAGAAGAACTGAACACTATTTTTATCTTTAATCTCCATCTCTCTTATCCTATTTAGGGCCTCATTCACTTATTTTCTGCATAACTGCTAGATATAGAAACATGGATCTATAATTATTTGTCATCTGGATCAATGTTAAGTGATAAATGCAAATAGCTTCCTAGTGCTTTCAATAGTTCTTATCATACTGTTTTATTTTTAACAACCAGACAATAGGTTTCAAATAATGTTCGTAATGGTAGAGCAGCTCTTCAGCTCTAAAATAGATCACATTTCTCTGTAAGAATGTACAATTCACCTGTTCTAATCTCATCCTTCTTTGTCATCTGAATGATTCTTCATTACACTGGTTTTATGAGATAATCATTTTTATTCTTCTTTAACCTACGAAAACACAGGAGAGAGAGGATGTGGAGAAATAGGGACACTTTTTCACTGTTGGTGGGAGTGTAAATTAGTTCATCCATTGTGGGAGACAGTGTGGCAATTCCTCAAGGCTCTAGAATCAGAAATACCATTTGGCCCAGCAATCCCATTACTGAGGATGTTCCCAAAGAATTATAAATCATTCTACTCTAAAGACACATGCACACATATGTTTACTGAAGCACTATTCACAATAGCAAAGACTTGGAACCAACCTAAATGTCCATCGATGACAGACTGGATTAAGAAAATGTTGCACATATAAACCATGGAATGCTATGCAGCCATAACAAAGAATGAGTTCATGTCCTTTACAGGGACATGGATGAAGCTAGAAACCATCATTCTCAGCAAACTAACACAGGAACTGAAAACCAAACACCGCATGTTCTCACTCATATATGGGAGTTGAACAACGAGAACATGTGGACACAAGAAGGGGAACATCACACACTGGGGCCTGTCAAGGGGTAGGGGACAGGGGGAGGCGTAGCATTAGGAGAAATACCTAAAGTAGATGACAGGCTGATGGGTGCAGCAAACCACCATGGTATATGTACACCTATGTAACAAACCTGCACATTCTGCACATGTATCCCAGAACTTAAAGTATAATTTAAAAAAAAGAAGAAGACAAAGAAAATACAGATTAGAGAATCTCAATCCTTGTCACAGAGATAGTGCATAGTAAAACCAGCTTTTGAATCTTGGTGAGCCAACGACACAGTCTCTCAATAAGCAAATTGTGAAGAATATATGTGACTATCAGATAAATTTGCTTTAATGGGCTTTCCCTTTAGGCAGAGAATCTGGAAGCATATGCCTCGAAAGAAAAGTAGAAAAACAATGAGACACTTCTAATTTAGGTATTAGTGAAGACCACTTTTCCCTCCAAAATCCTAGAAATTCTGTATAAAATATTACAAAGAAAAAGTATTTCTAGCCAAGTTGTACAAGAAAAAAAAATAGAAGAAAAGGTAAAGAGGAAACTAAAAGCTAGAGGAGAAAGTCTCAAAGTGAATAGTATATTGAAGCAGCAATGTTGAAAAGAGAATAACAGAAGGAGAAATAAATATATTGCTAGGTGACTGGATTCATTTTTATTTGTAGTTTTTGTGAATTTTAATTTTGATATTTAAATTAAAAGTTGCAAAAAACCGAAATATTTCACAATTATTAGCAGTTTGGGCTATTTGCATTATTTTCTATTTATCTGTACACATATTTGTATATAAATATATACATATATACTATATATGTATATATTTTTTATACAATATACATACATATGATTACCTCTGAAACATTTGAGAATAAATTTCAGTCTTTATGCTGTTTCATCCCTAAATCCTATAGTATGCATTTCTTAAGAGCAACATATTCTCTTTCATAGTACTATTATTGAAATCAGGACATTTAACATTGATGAAAATTCACAGTCCCAATTCAAACTTTTCTAATTGTTCCAATAGTGTCATTTTTAGATATTTCCTCCCTGGAACATCAAGCTATTCAGGATGCATGCATTGTGCTTAATTTTCATGTCTTTCTAGACTTCTTTAATCTGAAATAATTGATTTACCATGTTTGTTAATTCATGATCATTACATTTTTAGAAGTATTCTTAGGTTATTTTGTACTCTATTCTATAATTTAGCTTTGGTTGATGTTTTCTTATTATTATATTCACATTTTTGGTTAAATTTTGTTGAGAATATGACAGGCATGATAATATCTGAGTGCACACTTAAGAAAAGGTATATCATGTCACTTTGCCTAATTATTGGTGACATTCAGTTTGTTAATTTATGTTAGTGAAAGCCACGCTTCTTCATCACAAATTTACTATACTCTCCTTGCAATTTATAAATAATTTGTGAAGAGGTACTTTGAGATTCTATAATTCAGCTGTTCCTCATCAAATTCTTGCAAATTCTCCTTAGCATTCATCCACTCATGATTTTTGCCTTAATCAATTATGACTATTAAAGTAAAAAATTGTTTTTCTAATTCCATAAATCCTTTTACAATTATTATTTGTATTTGCACTGTAAGAAAAGGGTTTATTACCTTATTTAGGTATACATGTGACTGTGTGTATGTATGCACTAATGATTGATTAGTTTTAATATCCTCTCAGTACATGACATAAATCCCTGGGATTGTGGAGTTTTAGCTTTGGAACTCGAAATCCCTACATATAGGTTCAAAACTCTCAATATTTAACTTAAAATACACCGGAAAATCTGAACCTCAGCTGGGAAAAATGGCCTAAAGATTTTCTCTGCCCAGAGTTCTGGGTACATGAATTCATTTCCTGTAAAAAGTAGTAAGTATTTTAAAAGTACACTTGTGCTTGCTACCAGTTTTCAGTTTGGCTTAATAGAATCGGCATGGCATAGAAATATCCAAGTTTCAGAGGTAATATATAATTGGTACTGGTCTAGTTAAATCCCTTTATTTCCTGGAAGAAGACAATAGAAACCACCCTGACAAAATTATGGCAGTGAGTAATTTTACAGGAAATCCAATAATCAAGAGTTCGGAAACACAATAGTAAAGAATTAAACATTAAGAGTCAGAAAATAAAACCGAATAGGAATGTTAGTAAGTGCCAAGCATCTCTTATAATAAATACATGTTTAAAGTAAATGAAGAAATAAAAGAAAGAACAATACAGGCAGATATGAAAAATAACTTTAAAAATAGGCATGGGCAAGGACTTCATGTCTAAAACACCAAAAGCAACGGCAGCAAAAGCCAAAATTGACAAATGGGATCTCATTAAACTAAAGAGCTTCTGCACAGCAAAAGAAACTACCATCAGAGTGAACAGGCAACCTACAGAATGGGAGAAAATTTTTGCAATCTACTCGTCTGACAAAGGGCTAATATCCAGAATCTACAAAGAACTCAAACAAATATACAAGAAAAAAACAAACAACCCCATCAAAAAGTGGGCAAAGGATATGAACAGACATTTCTCAAAAGAAGACATTCATACAGTCAACAGACACATGAAAAAATGCTCATCATCACTGGCCATCAGAGAAATGCAAATCAAAACCACAATGAGATACCATCTCACACCAGTTAGAATGGCCATCATTAAAAAATCAGGAAACAACAAGTGTTGGAGAGGATGTGGAGAAATAGGAACACTTTTACACTGTTGGTGGGATTGTAAACTAGTTCAACCATTATGGAAAACAGTATGGCGATTCCTCAAGGATCTAGAACTAGATGTACCATATGACCCAGCCATCCCACTACTGGGTATATACCCAAAGGATTATAAATTATTCTACTACAAAGACACATGCACACGTATGTTTATTGCGGCACTATTCACAAAAATAAAAGAGTCATTTAAAATGAAAAGGCAAAGGGCTGATTAGGCAACATATTTTACAACTAGAAGGCAACTTCAAGATGGATCAGAGGACATTATTCCTAATGAGCACATACTGGATAATGAGATTAAAATCTAAGAGCTCCGGTTGGGCACGGTAGCTCATGCCCCCAGCATTTTGGGAGGCCGAGGCGGGCGGATCATGAGGTCAGGAGACCAAGACCACCCTGGCTAACACAGTGAAAATACAAAAAGTTAGCTGGATGTGGTGGTGGATGCCTGTAGTACCAGCTACTCAGGAGGCAAGGCAGAGCTTGCAGTGAGCCAAGATTGCGCCACTACACAATGAGACTCCATCTCAAAAAAAAAAAGAGAAAAAGAATTAATTAGAAAAGGAAAACATTAAAGTGAAAGAGAGATTAGACAAATAGAGAGAAGAGAGGTAGTTAAACATTCTAGTTAAACTAGAAATAAATGCATAATTTCATTAGATAAAACATATTTTGACTTAGGCAAGGAAAGACTTTAATCAGAAAGAGTATTGCATTTGGGGAAAGAGGTTATTACTATAGAAAGAATGTTCAGACCATAAGTTGTGTATGTTTTACAAAGGTCAGGCAGAAATGGCTTTTCCTTTATAGGGAGGAGAACCAAGTGTCAGAGTTGGTGGGTTGAACAGTTATTACAAGGAAGGTCTTCTGGTAGGTCTCAAGAGGGGATATTGAGGAGATACTGTATGCCTCATCAGGTTGATGGTGAGTTACATTGAGGGACCTGGGTGGGTGAAGGAGAAAACCTGGAATACAGTTTGGTAAAGTTAGATATTTTGTCCAGATTTGTCAGTGGGCCTAAAAAATTCAGCTTTTTTTTTTTTTTTCTCAAAAATGGTGAATTAGAGGCTGTAGCATACTTCAGCCACTTAAATATAGCAAGATAATACATAAAGATAATTCTGTAAGCTTTAATTCAAGAAGGAAAATGGGAATCTACCAGAATTGAAAGGGCACTTCAGATCCTGGGGAGGAGAATGTTGGCAAATAGCCCTCATGACAGCATGGGCCTGATAAAAGTGAGTAAAGCCCCAATGGGTGAGAGATGCAGGAAGCCTCCCTCTGAGACTCACCTTTCCACTAGGGATCCATGCAACTGAGGCTGAGGAAGAGCATTTTGTTTCTCCCAAGTGTGGGAGCTAACTTGGGGAGAGTCTTGGGGACACTGTGAGGGAAAGGCACTGGGAAAAGTTGCAAAATATTTTTTTTGGACCCAGGACTAAGAGCAGGAGGACATTTTTAAACTGGGTGCATACAATGTCAGCCATTCTTTGACAGCACAGCACTGTGGCTGTGCAGACATTTGAATCTTGGGTTAGAGATTGGAACACCTGCTGTGTTGCAGGCAATGGACCTCCACAGCTTCCACAACTATGGAAACCACCTCAGCAGTAGGGACTGAAATTGTGTTCCTCCTCATCACAGACTTGGAGTGGGAGGACAGCCATTTCTCTTAGGTGGCAATACTTGCAGCCAGGACTAGCTTGGCTTTTTTGGATGGATATTTCTATGCCATGATATTTCTTGGACTTGAAATCAGTTTGTGTATGCCATTGATATGTGCCCCAGCCTGTTCTCCTGAGATCATTGTGCAGGGTCCTCTCTGCTCCACTCCCAGGCAGAAATCCAGGTATTTGGAGCACCTATTTGCCTAGCCAAGCAGCCTGAGCTGTCCTTCTCTTCAAGGATGTAGATCATGGTGAAACAGGGCCTTCTCCACTCTACGCCTATGCAGAAATCCTAGAATTTGTAGCACTCACTCATCTGGATCAATAGCCTGACTTACCCTGCCCTTTCTGTGCAGAGATCCTGGTGTAAGGAGGCCCTCTGTGCTTCACACCCAGGTAGATCTCCAGGCATTCAGAGCCCTGCTTATATGATTAAGCAGCCTGAGCCACTCCACCTTTCATGGACATAGTTCATGGTGCAGCAAGGCCCTCACTGCTCTATGCACAAGCAGATGTCTAGGCATTAGGAGCATCAGCTTGCCTGAATCAGCAGTCTGGGCTGACCCATTCTTGCTGTGCAGAGATCTTGGTTTGAGGGTAGGGTCCTGTATTTTTCCATTTCATGCTACTTATAAAGAAATAACTGAGACTGGGCAATTTACAAAAGAAAGAGGTTTAATGGACTTAGAGTTCCATGTGACCAGGGAGGCCTTACAATCATGGCGGAAGGTGAAAGGCACTTTTTACGTGGTGGCGGCAAGACAGAGCTTGTGCAGGGTAACTCTCATTTCTAAAACCATCAGATCTCATAAGACTCATTCCCTATTACAAGAACAGCACAGGAAAAGCCCGCACCCATAATTCAATCACCTCCCACCGGGTTCCTTCATCTACATGTGGGAATTTTAGGAGTTAAATTCAAGCTTTGGGTGGGGACATAGCCAAGCCATATCATTACATACCTGGCCCCTCCCAAATCTCATGTCCTCACATTTCAAAGCCAATCATGACTTCCCAATAGTCCCCCAAAGTCTTAACTCATTGCAGCATTAACTCAAAAGTCCACAGTCCAATGTCTCATCTGAGACAAGGCAAGTCCCTTCTGCCTATAAGCCTGTAAAATCAAAAGCAAGTTATTTACTTCCTACATATAATGGGGGTACAGGAATTGGGTAAATACAGTCATTACAAATGGGACAATTTGGCCAAAACAAAGGGGCTACAGGGCCCATGCAAGTCTGAAATCCAGTGAGGCAGTCAAATCTTAAAGCTCCAAAATGATCTCCTTTGACTCCATGTCTCACATCCAGGTAACTCTGATGCAAGAGGTAGGTTCCCACGGTCTTGGATAGCTCTGCCCCTTTGGTTTTGCAGGGTACAACCTCCCTCTCAGCTGCCTTCATGGGCTAGAATTGAGTGTCTGTGGCTTTTTCAGGTGCACGGTGCAAGCTGTCAGTGGATCTACCATTCTGGGGACTGGAACACAGTCTGTGAGAGAGAGCGGCCCTCTTCTCACAGCTCCACTAGGCAGTGTCCCAGTAGGCACTCTGTCGGGGGGGTGCTCCAACCCCACATTTCCCTTCCATACTGCCCTAGCAGAGGTTCTCCATGAGAGCTCTGTCCCTGCAGCAAACTTTTACCTGAGCATCCAGTGTTTCCAGACATCTTCTGAAATCTAGGCAGAGGTTCCCAAACATCAAATCTTGACTTCTGTGTACTCACAGGCTCAACACAATGTGGAAGCTGCCAACGCTTGTGGCATGCACCCTCTGTAGCCATGGCCCAAGCTCTATGTTGGGCCCTTTCAGACATGGCTGGAGCAGCTGGGCCACAGGGCACCAAGTCCCTGGGCTGCAACAGCCCAGTGACCCTGGGTCCAGCCCATAAAATCACTTTTTCCTCCTAGGCCTCTGGGCCTGTGATGAGAGAGGCTGCCATGAAAACATCTGACATGTCCTAGAGACATTTCCCCATTGTCTTGGCAATTAACATTTGGTTTCTCATTACCTATGCAAATTTCTATAGCCAGTTTGAATACCTCCTCAGAAAATGGGATATTCTTTTCTATCGCACTGTCAAGCTGCAAATTATCTGAACTTTTATGCTCTGCTTCCCTCATAAAACTGAATGTCTTTAACAGCACCCAAGTCACCTCTTGAATGCTTTAATGCTTAGAAATTTCTTCTGCCAGATGCTCTAAATCATCTCTCTCAAGTTCAAAGCTCCACCAAATCTCTAGGACAGGGGCAAAATGCCACCAGTCTCTTTGCTAAATGTAACAAAAGTCACCTTTTCTCCAGTTTCCAACAAGTTCTTCATTTCCATCTCGGACCACTTCAGCCTGGATTTTATTGTCCATATCACTATCAGCATCTTGGACAAAGCCATTTAACAAGTTTCTAGGGAGTTCAAAACTTTCTCACATTTACTTTTCTTCTTCTGAACCCCTCGAAACTATTCTAACCTCGCCTGTTACCTAGTTCCAAAGTCACTTTGACATTTTTGGATATCTTTCCAGCAATGCCCAACTCCCAGTGCCAATTTACCATATTAGTCCATTTTCATGCCACTGATAAAGACATGCCCAAGACTGGGCAATTTATAAGGAAAGAAGTTTAATAAGCTTAGAGTTCCACATGGCTAGGGAGGCCTCAAAATCATGGTTGAAGGCAAAAGGCACTTCTTACATGGCATCAAGAGAGAGCTTGTGCAGGGAAACTCCCATTTTTAAAACCATCAGATCTCATGAGACTCATTCACTACCACAAGAACAGCACAGGAAAGACCTGCCCATATAATATAATCACCTGCCACCAGGTTCTTCCCATGACATTTGGTAATTGTGGGAGTTAAAAGTTCAAGATGAGATTCGGGTGGGGACACAGCCAAGCCATATCAAGGCCCTCACTGCTGCATGCCCAGGCAGATCTCTAAGCATTCAGATCTCCTACTTTCTGGTTAAGCAAACTGAGTCCCCCCATTCCTCTCCTGCAGAGATCTTGCTGCAGGGGCATCCATTTCATTCATATCCCACCAAAATTTCATATCTCACCAAACTAAGCTTTATCAGCAAAGGAGAAATAAAATCATTTCCAGAAAAACATGCACTAAAGGAATTTGTTACCACTAGACCTGTCTTATAAGTGATCCCTAAGAAAGTTCTAAACATGGAAACAAAAGAATGATTGTGCTACAAAATACACAAACTTAAGTGTATAACCCACAGACCCTATAAAGCAACCACAAAATAGAAACTAAACAGCATTCAGCTAACAACTTCATGAAAGCATCAAAACCTCAAATGACAATATTAACCTTCATTATAAACTGTATAAATGCTCAACTTAAAAGGCACAGAGTGTCTTTTAGGTTGGATAAAAAACATGACTCATCTGTATGCTGTCTTCAAGAGCCCCATCTCACACATAATGACACCCATAAGCTCAAAGTAAAGGGTTAGAGAAAGATCTACCATGCAAATGAAAAACAAAAAAGAGCACGTGTTGCTATTCAAATACTGGATAAAAAAGACTTTATCAGAAACAGTAAAAATTGGCAAAGAAAGACATTACATATTGATAAAGGATTCAAGTCAACAAGATGACTTAACTATCTTAAATATGCATCTGCACTAGAGCACCCAGATTTATAAAAGGAGTACTTCTAGATGTACACAAAGGCTTAGCCACACAATAATTGTTGGGGAGTTCAACACCACACTGACAACATTAGACAGATCATAAAGGTAGAAAACTAACAAAGAAATTCTGGATTTAAATTTGACACTCGACTTATTGGACATAATTGACATCAACAGAATACTCCACCCATCCACCACAGAATACACATTCTTCTCATATGCATATTGAACATATTCCAAGATCAAGTACATGTTCAACCATAAACCATGTCACAAAATCAAAAAGTGTAATCATGCCAACCATACTCTTGGATGACATTGGAATGAAAATAGAAATAAATACCCAGAAAATCTCTGAAAAAACACAGTTAAATGGGAATTTAAAAACTTCTTCCTGAATGACTTTTGGGTAAACAATATAATTAAGGCAGAAATTTAAAATTATTTGAAATAATTGGAAACAGAGACACAACACACCAAAAATCTCTGGGATGCAGCAAAAGCAGTTGTAAGAAGAAATTTTATAGCACTAAATGTCTGTTTCAAAAAGCTAGAATGGCCTGGTGTCATGGCTCATGCCTATCTATGATCTTAGCACTTTGGGAGTAAAGACAGGTGGATTGCTTGAGCCCAGGAGTTTGAGATTATCCTGGGGGCAATATAGTGAGACCCCAATATCTAAAAATTAATAAATAAATAAGTAAATAAATAAATAAGTAAAAATTAGCCAGTCATGGTGGCATATGTTCATAGTTCCAGGAAGATCAAGTAGGAGGATAACTTGAGTCCAGGAGTTTGAAGCTTCAACAAGCTGTTATACCACTGGAGGCTGGATGACAGAATGAGACCCTGTCTCTGAAAAAAAAAAAAAAAAAAAAATGAAGGATTTCAAGATAACAACCTAACTTCACATCTAAAGGAACTAGATAAGCAAAAGCAAACTAAACCCAAGAAGGAATGAAATAACTAGAATCAGAGAAGAACTAAAGAAAATTGATATCCAAAAATCTATACGAAAATCAACAAAATCAAAAATTGATGTTTAAAAGGATAAATAAGATTGGTAGTTGGTAGAACTCTATATAGCTATATTAGGAAAGGAAAAAAAAGGGAGAGAAGGTCTAAATAGGCACAATCAGAAACCAAAAAGTGTGACATTACCAGTAACCCCACAGAAATACAAAAGGATCCTCCGAGACTTTTATGAACACTTTTATGGATGCAAACTAGAAAATCTAAAGATAATGAATAAATTCCTGGAAACACACAATCTCCCAAGATTGAATCAGGAAGCATTTGAAACCATGAACAGACCAATATCAAGTTCCAAAACTGAATCAGTAATAAAAAACCTACCAACCAAAGGAAGTCCCAAACAAGACAGATTCACAGCCAAATTCTATTAGACAAAGAAGACTTTCTTTCACTTCCTTTGAAACTATTCCAAAAAATCTAGAAGGGATTCCTCTTTTACTCTTCTATGAAACCAGCATTACCTGGATACCACAACCTGGAAAAATGCAGTAATAAAAGAAAACAGAAAGCCAATATCACTGATGGACACAGACACAAAAAATCTCAAAAAAATACTAGCAAATTGAGTCCAACAGCAAATCAAAATTAATTCAAAATTAACAACATGATCAAGTAGGCTTAATTCTTGGAATGGTAGATTGGTTCAACATATGTAAATCAATAAATATGATTCACCACATAAACAGAATTAAAAACAAAAACCATATGATCATCTCAATAGATGCAGAAAAGTCTTTCTGTAAAATTCAACATCCCTTTCCAATAACCCTCAGCAAACTAGCCATCAAAGGAATATACCTCAAAACAATAAGAGCCATCTATGACATATCCACAGCCAACATCATACTGAATGGGCAAAAACTGGAAGCACTCCCCTTGAGAACTGGAACAAGACAAAAATACTCATTCTCACCACTTCTATTCAACATAGTCCTGGAAGTCCTAGTCTGAGTAATCCGGCAAAAGAAAGAAATAAAAGTCATCCAAATAGGAAAATTTGACTTTTATGTCAAACTATCTTTTTTTACTGACAATGTGATTCTATGCTTAGAAAACCCTAAGGACTGGGCCAAAACATTCCTGGAACCAATGAACAACTTCAGTAAAGTCTCAGGATGTAAAATCAATGTATGAAAATCAGTAGCATTTCTACACACCAATAACATTCGAGCTGAGAGGCAAATCAAAAATGAAATCCATTATACAATAGCCACAAAAATAAAATAAAATACCTAGGAATACATTTAACCAAAGAGGTGAAACGTTTCTAAAAGGAGAATTACAAAACACTGAACAAAAGAAATCATAGATGACACAAATTAATGGAAAAATATTCCATGTTCATGTATTGGAAGAATCAATACTGTTAAAATGGCCATACTGCCCAAAGCAATTTGCAGATTAAATGCTATTCTTATCAAACTACCTATGTCACTTTTCACAGAACTATAAAAAAACTACTTTAAAAATCATGTGGAACCAAAAAAAAAAACACCTGAATAGTCAAAGCAAACTTAAGCAAAAAGAACAAAGCTGTAGTATTCACATTACTGCACTTCAAGCTACACTGTAAGGATACAATCCTCAAAACAACATGGCCCTGTTACAAAGACAGAGAAATTAATAAAACAGAATAGAGAACCCAGAAATAAAGCTGGACACTGATAACCATCTGATCTTGGACAAAGTTAACAAAAATAAACAAATGAGAAAGGACTATTCAGTAAAGGGTGCTGGGATAGCTGGATAGTCATATGAATCCCTATTGAATCCCTATCTCTCACCAAATTAAAAATTAACTCAAGATGGATCAAAGATTTTAATGTAAGACTTCAAACTATAAGAATCCTAAAAAAACAAAACAAAACAAAAAAAAACAAAAAACTTGAAACACCATTTGGCTTTGGGAAAACATTTATGACTAAGTCATCAAAAGCAACTGCAACAAAAACAAAAATTGACAAGTGGAACAAATTAAAGTAAAGAGCTTCTGTTCAACACAAGACACTATCATCTGAGTAAAATATTCACAAAATATGTATTCAACAAAGGTCTAACATCCAGAATCTATAGATAACTTAATTCAACAAGCTAAATAACCCCATTTAAAAATGGGCAAAAGACATAAACAGCCACTTATCTAAAGAAGACACACAAATGGCCAACAAACATATGAGAAAATGTTCATCATTACTAATCATCACAGAAATTCAAATCAGAACCATAGTGTGATACTTTGTCACACCAGTCAGATGGCATTATTAAAAAGTCAATAAACAACAGATACTGCAAAGGCTATAAAGAAAAGTGAACATTTATATACTGTTGACGGGAATGTAAATTAGTTCAGCCACTGTGGAAAGCAGTTTGGTGATTTCTCAGTGAACTTCAAACAGAGCTACCAATCAACTCAGCAATCCCTTTTACTCAGCATCCCTTTTGGATGTATACCCCATCTCTGGGTATACATCCAAAGAAAAATTAATAATTCTGCCAAAAAGACACATGCACTTGCATGTTTGTCGTAGCACTATTCACAATAACAAAGACATGAAAACAACTTAGGTGTTCATCAGTGGTTGACTGGATAAGGAAAACTGTGCTGGGTGTGGTGGCTCATGCCTGTAATTCTAGCACTTTGGGAGGTCAAGGATGTGTATCGCTTGAGGTCAGGAGTTCAAGATAAGCTGGCCAATAGGGTGAAACCCCATCTCTACTAAAAAAAAAAATAACAAAATAAAAAAATAGGCTGGCACAGTGGTGTGTGCCTGTAATCCCAGCAACTCTGGAGCCTGAGGCAGAAGAATGGCTTGAACCCAGGAGGCAGAGTTCTCAGTGAGCTGAGATCATGCCACTGCACTCCAGCCTGGGCAACAGAGCGAGACTCCGTCTCAAAAAAAAAAAAAAAAGAAAAAAGAAAAGAAAAGAAAGTGTGATACATATATATCACATAATATTACACAGCTATCAAAACAGAACAAAAATCATGGCCTTTGCAGCAACATGGATGTAGTTGGAGGCTGATATCCTAAGAAAATTAACACAGAAACAGAAAACTTATTACCACATGTTCTCACTTACAAGTGGAAGCTATAATTTGTGTACTCATGGACATAAAGATCCAAACAATAGAAACTTGGGACTACTGTTGGGGGGAGGAAGCCGAGAAAAGTTGAAAAACTATTAGATACTGTGCTCAATCTCTGTATGACAATATTATTCACACCCCAAACTCAGCATCACGTAATATACTCAAGTAGCAAACCTGTTCATGTACCCTCTGAATCTAAAATAAAAGTTGAAAAATAAAATAAATAATTAAAATTATTATTTTATTAATAAATTAAGTATCATATATTAAAGAAAAAACTTTTCAATAATCCACTTGTTTGCATCCCTTCTCTCCAGTTTTATATTCCAGGGTTCATTATGCTTACTATTTTATTTTGTATGGTTTTGAAATGAATCAGCAACAGGTTTGATCCTCCTCTGTAAGAATGTAGTTCTGACTTTCCTTTGCTGAATCATTTATTGTTTGTTTGTATGATTTTCATTTCAAACTTGGGTGGAGTACAAATTTTGAAATTATAACACATATCTCATTTGCAATTGTGTTTCCTGTTCTCCTTTTTGCAAAGGTGATTTTTAAAAGAAGCAGGTAGATACATTTTGCATTTTCAAAACCCCTTTTGGCATACTTTCAATCAATAATATAGTTGATTCAACAAACTGTAGTGTTTGAGAGACTTAAAAACAAGTTCACTTGATCATTTAGGATGCAAAGAAGAGGAATTCAGAGGATATGTGTCTGGTTTTGTCATTGGTACACAAAGAGAGCATCTTTAAATCTTACCTAAATCATATGGGAAGCTTAAGAGGCAGGGGCATTTCTTAAGTCATCGCTGTTTTCTGGGATCACAGGACTCCAATAAAGTTCAACAGTGTTGACTTTTAAACTACTATTTAAAAAATGAGAAATGGAATAATACATACTAGTTGGTGCTTTAGGGAAGAGTGAGCAATGCAGGCAAAATTTTTCCAATGCAGGCAAATTTTCCTATTCAGTTAACTTTTCTCTAGTGAAAGTTATGCACTGGGTAATGTTGAAAGTTCAAAAGTAAACTAGATAATGCCGACTGTGCATGGTGGCTCAGGCCTGTAATCCCAGCCCTTTGGGAAGCTGAGGCAGGCAGACGACTTGAGGCCAGGGATTTGGCATCTGGGAAACATGGCAAAACCCCATCTCTACTAAAAATACAAAAATTAGCCAGGCGTGGTGGTGCACATCTGTGGCTCCAGCTACTTAGGAGGCTGAGGCATGAGAATCATTTTAATCTGGGAAGTGGAGGTTTTGGTGAACAGAGATCCCACCACTGCACTACAGCCTGGGCAACGGAGCAAGATCCCACCTCAAAAAAAAAAAGATAAATAACTTCAAAGGGCTTCCCATCTAATGTGAGAGATTATTTGAATCCTATGTAATAACTTCCATAACTTAGATATAAATTAAAGGCTTTTGTAGCCCAGAGGAGGAAAATGGATTCTTTTTAGATGTGGTCACACATTAATTCCTGAAGAAAGTATATTTGAGTCGGCTCGATCTAATAAAGCTTTTTGAATTGTTTTCACATATGTAATCTCACTTAAAAATTACAAATCATCATGAGCTAATCACAGTGGGTATTATTTTCCTCATTTTGCAGTTCAAGAAATAAGGCCAATGAATGCTGGGATTAATTCTCCAGGCTCCAGTTTGGTTGACTGCCTGCAGAGTGATTTTTTTTTCCCTGTTCTGTATTATATTTTAAGGGCAGTGAAGGTTAGAGAGTGTGATGAAAGAAGTAGATTTTACTCAAAACAGAAAAGAAAGCTGAAAGGAGAGAAAAGGGAATAAAGAAATAAAACAAGTAAAATAAAGATATACCATTGAGCCTAGCATTTGGGAAGAAACAATGAAAAACTCTTGGAGAATAAATGAGATCGCCACTGATTATGGCTGTGCATGGTATACTAGAATTTACCCTTATTCACTGGAGTGTCTGAAGATTTCTCGCAACACTTATGCAATGTCTATTTTCTCTCAAATATAACCTGAAATCAATTTCTGTCTACAAACCTTGATTTTCAACCTAGTTGGTCCTCTGTATTTCTCTTTCAGTACCTCATAAATTTTAAATAATAACTTCTTCAATATGAATTTTTAAAAACAGCTGAGTATATATACATATGATATACATATATTTTATATATACACAAACACATACACACACACACACACACACATACACACACACACATATAATGATTACACTCACAAATAATGTAAACTACCATGATGGGCCTACAGCTGACACTGAAAAGCTTAGCATATTGGTTATCATGCAGTTCTAATGGTTCAAAGGAATCCCTAATAAAGAGAGATAAGTATAAATGTGACACTCTTTATATATAATGAAATATTAGATTGTATGGATTTTGCATGAAATTGATATTTTGCTTTTTAAAGATAATTATTAAGGTTACTATAATAAGTAGATGATTTCCATGAGTCTACTCATTTTTTCCATTTTTATGAGTCATAAAATAACATATTCAAGCTTACGCTGAAAACATCTCATAATTTACATGATTGCACCTTAAGGAAACAAATTTGATTAATAATATTATATGCTTGACAGTGTCATTAGATGAAAAAGAATTGCCTTTTAAAAATTTAACCTTCTGGATAACTTATTTGTGTTTATCAGAATATTCTGTCTTCAAAAAGGTAACTTAGACTTACAATAATCATGTTTTGATAAAGATGGACTTGCAGTAAAAAACAGCATATTGACTGACACATGATTTTCTGGTGTGTTTATCTGGCTAAACACCGAATTCACTACAGCTATAGTTATTGTGGTAAAGACTACAAGAAAAAAATTTTATTATTCAATAAAAAGTTTACAGTATCACAAGTTTACAAGTACAAAAATTAAACCAATGTGCATATGTTTAGTCTTCACCATGGGAAGGTCTAGAAGAAGCTATAATTGAAATACCTTGAAAGAGAACTCACATTTTAATTTGCCAATGAGTTGTGGCAGACACACTGGCTGGCAGAGACAGAATATAAGTATTAAGAAACTCACATAAAGGAAAAAAATTGTATGGTATGGTAACTTGAAAATCTTCATAATTATTTTCCTACAGAAGCCCTAGGCTTCTGATTAAAAAGTGAGAAAATGAAACCCAAATGGGCAAATAAGTGTTCTCCATTTTATGTGACACCGTAATAATTTAAACGTCATAAAACCTAACGTATAACCTAAGTGTGGACTCATGTAAAAGATATGTGTTAATCAATTTGAAATATGAGTTAACAAATGTTCACCAAGCAATAACTATGTCTAATGCTTACTACTGAGCAGGTACCAAAATGCATGGAATGTAAACCAACCCTGATGTCCAAAATCCTTCAATTTGTTAAAAAAATTAACAGAATAAATGCAAAAAATTGGTTAAGAGCGTGGGAATTATTATAAGGACATATTTACAATAAACACTGCTGTTGATTTGTTCAGATTTTCTCTGATCCCTCTTACAATCTGTGTGCCTGTCCTTCAGTTTTTTTGAGGTTGTTTCTATCACTTGGCCTCTACCATCTTTGTAAGGTTAACATTGTGCTGCTAAAGATACACTATCTAAAGAAGCCTAGGGCCAGAAGTTTCTGGGAGTTATATCCTGCCCTCACCACACCCCATGTCCAGAGTGGTCAAGTGTTACTAAAGGATAAATAAATCACTGGTAAGTAGTATGAAAATCCATGCCATGAGATGGGATAAACTCTCCTGTGACAGACCTTCACACGGGATACAAGTGAATCTGGGTTTTCAACTCAGTAATGCCTTTGTTTGACTTCTTCCATTGGTGCACAAATCCCTCTGACAGAAGCTGACTTAAGGAAATAATTGCAAGCTATATTGTATAACAGTATATTGTTGATTGAAAATAACAAGTAAAAATATACATGTTGATGCCTCAGAAGAGAGAGACATTGAGGGCTGCAATAGGCTAGTGTTTTAACTAAGAGAGGTTTTGTTGCTTGAAACAAGAATAGGGTTTAGATACAGGAAGGAAATTAGCTACTCTGCCACAAGGAACAATGTAGAAAAATCTTTATGACAGAGTCTTCAAGTCTTTGTAGGGTTGGTAGAGCAATTCTCATAGAATAAAAGTCTTTATGATAACTGGTGATTTGCTTAGGACTAAAAGTCTTGAAGATAAGGAATGACTTTCCTGGAAATAGATTATGGAGGTTCTTAAAATTGAAAACCAATTGTATTTAAATAGCATAAGATGTAACCAAAAATGTGTTCTCTAGAATTGGAGAAATCATTTAACATTTAGGAATAGAGTAGGGATATGATTGCAGTTGTGTTTTAGGATTCATCTACTGGTACCTGTACTACATAATTTGAGGAACAGGGAGAAAAGACACAACAATTTAGAACATAATATACATGTACCAACATGAAGTAACCAGTAGATCTAAATCTAAAATTTAGGCAAGAGTAGGGGAAAGAGTTGTCAAAAGGAATGGAAATTAAGATTTTAGAATGACCAATGCTCTAAAGAGTTTTTAGAATCACTTATAAGGTTTTGTGACTAATTTGATGGCAGGTGGTAAAGATATGAACAGGCTTTAAAAAATAGACGAAAGTAAAAATAAATACAATGAGACATTTTAATTCTTAGAAACTAAGCAATTCATAGCACCATCCTCAGAAATAGGCATGCATTAAATTATAGGTCTACTGGAAAGAACACAAAACTAGAATCCAGGAATCATCCACTTTTTTTTTTTTTTTTTTTTTTTTTGAGACGGAGTCTGGCTCTGTCGCCCGGGCTGGAGTGCAGTGGCCGGATCTCAGCTCACTGCAAGCTCCGCCTCCCGGGTTTACGCCATTCTCCTGCCTCAGCCTCCCGAGTAGCTGGGACTACAGGCGCCCGCCACCTCGCCCGGCTAGTTTTTTGTATTTTTTAGTAGGGACGGGGTTTCGTCGTGTTAGCCAGGATGGTCTCGATCTCCTGACCTCGTGATCCGCCCGTCTCGGCCTCCCAAAGTGCTGGGATTACAGGCTTGAGCCACCGCGCCCGGCCGGAATCATCCATTTTACTAACTCTGTCTCCAAATCCTTCTTACAATATTATGTAAATCGTAAACTTTTCCAGGCTTTAAAAATTCATCCTCAGATAATTCTGATGACAATAATAATTGTCAAGTTATCTTCTGAGTCTTGTGATATCAGGAAGAATCTTAACAATTTTGATTTATATATTTTTTTCTTTAGAGCAAATGTTAGGAGATATATGTAGAATTACCTAGAAGGTGGTTACTAGAAATGTAGAAGTGATCTTGACAAGAAGGCTGAATTAGGGCAGGAGTTCCCCTACAAGGCATTTAGTAATTGACAGAGACATTTCGGGTTGCAACAAATGGGAAATTGCTACTAACATCTAGTGGATAGTGGCTAGCAATGCTGCTAAACATCCTAGAACACACCTGACAGGCTCCCACGACAAAGGCATATTTATTTCAAAATGCCTATGATACTGAGGCTGAGAATCCCTGAGCTCGATGGCATCATCCTGGAGTTAGATGCATTGACATTATATGTAAAGAGACTACACCAATTTTAGTTGACTCTAAAAAGTTTTAGTCAACGCTAAAGAACAGTGTTTTCAAATCTACCTCTTATTCTTTCTTGCATCACATATCTTCTAAATATCTACTTGACCTTAGTTTTAAAGTTGTAAGTAACTATTCATGACACACCACATTATAAGATTCATTTAATCCCTACTGTCTACTCAGCTCTTGGCCCAGTGTCTGACCAGTGTTAGGTAAACAAGTGTAGTTGTGATATAATATATAAAATAATAAGTACTTTTATTATTTTACTATTGTACTTCTTAACTTACTTCAAAGAAATATGCACATTTTTCCAGGAATAAATACTAATGATCTATACGTTCTAAAATTAGATACTAATTAATGAGAGATGCATGGCACATAATAGATGCTAACATGTTTAGTGAATACTTGTGTGAAACAGGTAGACTACAAGGCTTGAGGAAATACATTTCCCGATTCTCACCCATTTTTGAACATGACATCATCCAGTGCTCACTTTAACTTAAGCTCAAAACCTAAACATTATTTTGCTCTTTTCCTCATCCTGAAATCCAAAGGATCCATGCATTTGTTAGTCAAATCTCCAAACATAGAATTAATCCTTTGACTCCATCACCCCAAATCAAGATACCATTGCCTACACTCTGGATTACAACAACAGCTTCTTCACTGACCTCTCTGCTTTCATTCTTGTTCCCAAATTTCCATTCTTTATATAGCAGCCTAAATAAATTAAGAAAAGTAATAAATTAACTGATGACATTTCTGCTTATAAATCTAAAACTCGATTACTCCATTTAGTATAAACTCGTTAAAGCAGCACAATAGATTTCTTCGCTGCTTTCCTAGAATCATTTCTGTCTTTCCCACAGGAGATTTCCTATAGTCTTAGGGAAACTTTACTTTTGCCTCCCAGTTAGGAATATGCAACTAAACATTTAAACAGAAACAGAAAATCCTGTCAGCCTATGTTACATCCATAACCACAGGATTGACAAAGGGAAGGCATGTGACTTACACCTATCCAATCAAAGTGAATTTCAGAGAAATTAGTGGAAATTGTGGAACACAAACTTTCCTGTACTATGAGCACTTGAACCTGTACTATGAGCACTTGAACTGCTTCAGCAATTTTGAGGTCAGGAGAAAAAAAAGAGTCTGAGGACATAACCAATGTAGACAGGCAAAGAGCTGAGGAAATTACAGGGAACAGAATTCTGCACAATGATAAACTGGATAAAGAAAATGTGGCACATATACACCATGGAATACTATGCAGCCATAAGAAGGATGAATTCATGTCCTTTGCAGAGACACTGATGAAGCTGGAAAGCATGATTCTCAGCAAACTAACACAGGAACAGAAAACCAAACACCACATGTTCTCACTCATAAGTGAGAGTGAACAATGAGAACCCATGGACACAGGGAGGCGAACACCACACACTAGGGTCTGTTGGTGGGTGGGGGGCTAGGTGAGGGACAGCATTAGGAGAAATACCTAATGTAGATGATGGATTGATGGGTGCAATAAACCACCATGGCACGTGTTTATTTAACAAACCTGCATGTTCTGCACATGTATCCAGAACTTAATGTACAAAAATAATAATAATAATAATTCTGTACAAACAACACTTGAAGTACCTCTGACTTCTGGGTTACAGTGGCCAATACATTTCTTTCTTGTTTAAGTGAGTTATAGTTGGATTTTGTTACCAAAAACATTCTAAAGCAGCAGGGCTTAGCCACTGCTATCTCAGGACTCCTTTACAGTCTTACATATTATTAAGAACTCTACAAAGCTTTTCTTTATGTGAGTTTATCTGGTAGTAATTTTAAAATAGCATCCATAAACTCATTACTATATATGCTCTTAAACTCATAAGATGAAGAGCAGATATTTGTAAAACTAACTATGTTTTCCAAAATAATATGCTGAGTGAAAAAATGACATTATTTTACATGTTTGCAAATCACTTTAACATCTGGCTTAATAAAAGACAAATGGAATCCCATATCAGCTTCTGCATTCCATCTGCTGTAATATTTTTTTAACCATTTTGAAGAAAATCTGATCACACCAGAATATGTAACTCTAAAGAAGACATTCAAATGACCAAGAGGCCATTTTCATGTGAAAAGAAGCTTAATATCACTAATCATTACAGAAACATAAAACCACAATGAAATACCATCTCATACCTGTTACATTGGCTATTATTTTTTTAAAAAGTAAAAGACACATGTTGGTGAGGATATGGAGAAACTGCAACTCTTGTATACTGTTGGGAATGCAAAATGGTGTGGCCACTGAACATGATGGAGTTTCCTCAGGAAATGAAAAATAGATCTCCCATATGAACCAGTAACCCCACTTGTGGATATTTATTCCGAAGGATTGAAATTTAGGTCTTGGAAAGATATTAGCACTTCCATATTAATTGCAATCATATGCACAATAGTCAAGATGTGGAAATAATCTAAATATCCACACATAAAATAATGCATTTTTAAAAATCTGGTATATACATACAAGGCAATATTATTTAGCCATAACAAAAGAGAAAAATCCTGCAATACGTAACAACATGCATGAACCTTAAGGACATCATTTTAAGAGAAATAAGTCCATTACAGAAGGAAAAACACTTCATGATTCCACTTCTATGAGGTATCTAAAACAGTCAAACTCAAAGAAGCAAAGAATCAAGTTTGTGGGCACCTTGCTTAGCCTTCCCAGCCTCCAGAACAGTGAGAAACAAATGTCCATTGTTTAAAGTGTCCAGTATATGGTAGTTTCTTATTGCAGCCTGAGCTGACTAAAACACTCTTACACCCCCAATTTCCTCCTCTAGGTGTGATTTTAATCTGTTCTCTTAAATACCATCATTATATTAAAAATATTACAGTTTCCAGGGGGTGGTTCGAAGATGGCCGAATAGGAACAGCTCCAGTCTACAGCTCCCAGCATGAGCGAGGCAGAAGATGAGTGATTTCTGCATTTCCAACTGAGGTACTGGGTTCATCTCACAGGGGCTTGTTGGACTGTGGGGGCAGAAGAGTGGGTGCAGCCCACCAAGCATGAGCCAAAGCAGGGCGAGGCATCGCCTCAGCTGGGAAGCACAAGGGTTCAAGGAATTGCTGTTCCTAGCCAAGGGAAGTGGTGACGGACGGCACCTGAAAAATCAGGTCACTCCCACCCTAATACTGCGCTTTTCCAATGGTCTTAGCAAACAGCATACCAGGAGATTATATCCCACGCCTGGCTTGGAGGGTCTCAGGCCCTGGGAGCCTCCCTCATTGCTAGCACAGCAGGCTGAGATCGCACTGCAAGGCAGCAGCAAGCCTGGGGGAGGGGTGTCCTCCATTGCTGAGACAAAGCAGCCAGGAAGCTAGAACTGGGTGGAGCCCACTGCAGTTCAAGGAGGCCTGCCTGCCTCTATAGACTCCACCTCTGGGAGCAGGGCATAGCTGAACAAATGGCAGCAGAAACCTCTTCAGATGGAGAATGATTTTGACGAGTTGAAAGAAGGCTTCAGATGATCAAACTTCTCTGACCTAAAGGAGGAAGTTCGAATCCATTGCACAGAAGCTAAAAACATTGAAAAAAAGATTAGACGAATGACTAACTAGAATAACCAGTGTAGAGAAGTCCTTAAATGACCTTATGGAGCTGACACCATGGCAAGAGAACTACGTGACTCATGCACAAGCTTCAGTAGCCGATTCGATTAACTGGAAGAAAGGGTATCAGTGATCGAAGATCAAATGAATGAAATGAAGTAAGAAGAGAAGTTTAGAGAAAAAAGAGTAAAAAGAAATGAGCAAAGCCTCCGAGAAATACGGAACTATGTGAAAAGACCAAATCTACATCTGATTGGTGTACCTGAAAGTGACGGGGAGAATGGAACCAAGTTGGAAAACACTCTGCAGGGTATTATCCAGGAGAACTTCCCCAACCTAGCAAGGCAGGCCAACATTCAAATTCAGGAAATACAGAGAATGCCACAAAGATACTCCTTGAGAAGAGCAATTCCAAGACACATAATTGGCAGATTCACCAAAGTTGAAATGAAGGAAAAAATCTTAAGGGCAGCCAGAGAGAAAGGTCGGGTTACCCACAAAGGGAAGCCCATCAGACTAACAGCAGATCTCTCGGCAGAAATTCTACAAGCCAGAAGAGAGTAGGGGCCAATATTCAACATTCTTAAAGAAAAGAATTTTCAAACCAGAATTTCATACCCAGCCAAACTAAGCTTCGTAAATGAAGGAGAAATAAAATCCTTTACAGACGAGCCAATGCTGAGAGAGCTTGTCACCATCAGGCCTGCCCTATAAGAGCTCCTGAAGGAAGCACTAAATATGGAAAGGAACAACCAGTACCAACCACCGCAAAAACATGCCAAATTGTAAAGACCATTGATGTTAAGAAGAAACTGCATCAACTAATGAGCAAAATAACCAGATAACATCATAATGACAGGATCAAATTCTCACATAACAATACGAGTCTTAAGTGTAAATGGGCTAAATGCTCCAATTAAAAGACACAGACTGACAAATTGGATAAAGAGCCAAGACCCATCAGTTAGTTTGCTGTATTCAGGAGACCCATCTTACATGCAGAGACACACATAGGCTCAAAATAAAGGGATGGAGGAAGACCTATCAAGCACATGGAAAACAAAAAAAAAAAGCAGGGGTTGCCATCCTAGTCTCTGATAAAACAGACTGTAAACCAACAAAGATCAAAAGAGACAAAGAAGGCCATTACATAATGGTAAAGGTATCAATTCAACAAGAAGAACTAACTATCCTAAATATATACGCACCCAATACAGGAGTACCCAGATTCATAAAGCAAGTCCTTAGGGACTTACAAAGAGACTTAGACTCCCACACAATAATAATGGGAGACTTTAATACCCCGCTGTCAACATTACATAGATTAATGACACAGAAAGTTAACAAGGATATCCAGGAAGTTAACTCAGCTCTGCACCAAGCAGACCTAATAGACATCTACAGAACTCTCCATCTCAAATCAACAGAATATACATTCTTCTCAGCACCATATCACACTTATTCCAAAATTGACCACATAGTTGGAAGTAAAGCACTCCTCAGCAAACGTAAAAGAACAGAAATTGTAACAAACTGTCTCTCAGACCACAGTGCAATCAAATTAAAACTCAGGATTAAGAAATTCAAAACCTCTCAACTACATGCAAACTGAACAACCTGCTCCTGAGGGACTACTGGGTACATAACAAAATGAAGGCAGAAATAAAGATGTTCTTTGAAACCTATGAGAACAAAGATACAACATACCAGAATCACTGGGACACATTTAAAGCAGTGTGTAGAGGGAAATGTATAGCACTAAATGCCCACAAGGGAAAGCAGGAAAGATCTAAAATTGACACACTAACATCACAAAAGAACTAGAAAAGCAACAGCAAACACATTGAAAAGCTAGCAGAAGGTAAGAAATGACAAAGATCAGAGCAGAACTGAAGGAGATACAGACAGAAAAAATGCTTCAAAAAATCAATGAATCCAGGAGCTGGTTTTTTGAAAAGATCAACAAAATTGATAGACTGCTCGCAAGACTAATAAAGAAGAAAAGAGAGAAGAAACAAATAGATGAAATAAAACATGATAAAGAGGGTATCACCACCAATCCCACAGAAATACAAACTACCATCAGAGAATACTATTAACACCTCTATGCAAATAAACTAGAAAATCTAGAAGAAATGGATAAATTCCTGGACACATACACACTCCCAAGGCTAAACCAGGAAGAAGTTGAATCCCTGAATAGATAAATAACTCTGAAATTGCGGCAATAATTAATAGCCTACCAACCAAAAAAAGTCCAGGACCAGATGGATTCACAGTCGAATTCTCCCAGAGGTACAAGGAGGAGCTGGTACCATTCCTTCTGAAACTATTCCAATTAATAGAAAAAGAGGGAATCCTCCCTAACTCATTTTATGAGGCCAGCATAATCCTGATACCAAAGCCTGGCAGAGACACAACAAAAAAAGAGAATTTTAGACTAATATCCCTGAGGAACATTGATGCAAAAATCCTCAATAAAATACTGGCAAACCGAATCCAGCAGCACATGAAAAAGCTTATGTACCATGATCAAGTGGGCTTCATCCCTGGGATGCAAGGCTGGTTCAACAAACACAAATCAATAAATGTAATCCATCATATAAACATAACCAAAGACAAAAACCACATGGTTATCTCAATAGATGCAGAAAAAGCCTTTGACAAAATTCAACAGCCCTTCATGCTAAAAGCTCTCAATAAACTAGGTATTGATGGGATGTATCTCAAAATAATAAGAGCTATTTATGACAAATCCACAGCCAATATCATACTGAATGGGCAAAAACTGGAAGCATTCCCTTTGAAAACTGGCACAAGACAGGCATGCCCTTTCTCACCACTCCTGTTCAACGTAGTGTTGGAAGTTCTGGCCAGGGCAATCAGGCAGGAGATAGAAATAAAGGAAAATTAGGAAAAGAGAAAGTCAAATTGTCCCTGTTTGCAGATGACATGATTCATCTACAGTTTCCCATCATCTCAGCCCAAAATCTCCTTAAGTTGATAAGCAACTTCAACAAAGTTTCAGGATACAAAATCAATGTGCAAAAATCACAAGCATTCTTACATACCAATAACAGGCAAACAGACAGCCAAATCATGAGTGAACTCCCATTCACAATTGCTTCAAAGAGAATAAAATTCCTAGGAATCCAACTTACAAGGGATGTGAAGGACCTTTTCAAGGAGAACTACAAACCACTGCTCAATGTAATAAAAGAGGACAAAAACAAATGGAAGAGCATTCCATGCTCATGGATAGGAAGAATCAGTATCGTGAAAATGGCCATACTGTCCAAGGTAATTTATAGATTCAGTGCCATCCCCATTAAGCTACCAATGACTTTCTTCACAGAATTGGAAAAAATTACTTTAAAGTTCATATGGAAGCAAAAAAGAACTTGCATTGCCAAGACAATCCTAAGCCAAAAGAACAAAGCTTGAGGCATCCCGCTACCTGACTTCAAACTATACTGCAAAGCTACAGTAACCAAAACAGCATGGTACTGGTACCAAAACAGAGACATAGACCAATGGAACAGAACAGAGCCCTCAGGAATAATACCACACATCTACAACCATCTGATCTTTGACAAACCTGAGAAAAACAAGAAATGGGGAAAGGATTCCCTATTTAATAAATGGTGCTGGGAAAAGTGGCTAGCCATGTGTAGAAAGCTGAAACTGGATCCCTTCCTTACACCTTATATGAAAATTAATTGAAGATAGATTAGAGACTTAAATGTTAGACCTCAAACCATAAAAACCCTAGAAGAAAACCTAGGCAATACTATTCAGGAATTCAGGACATAGGCATGGGCAAGGACTTCATGTCTAAAACTCCAAAAGCAATGGCAACAAAAGCCAAAATTGACAAATGGGATCTAATTAAACTAAAGAGCTTCTGCACAGCAAAAGTACCACCAGAGTGAACAGGCAACCTACAGAATGGATGAAAAATTTTGCAATCTACTCATCTGACAAAGGGCTAATACCCAGAATCTACAAAGAACTCAAACAAGTTTACAAGAAAGAAAACAATCCCATCAAAAAGTAGGCAAAGGATATGAACAGACAATTCTCAAAAGAAGACATTGATGCAGCCAACAGACACATGAAAAAATGCTCATCATCACTGCCCATCAGAGAAATGCAAATCAAAACCACAATAAGACACTATCTCACACCAGTTAGAATGGTGATCAGTAAAAAGTCAGTCAGGAAACAACAGGTGCTGGAGAGGATGTGGAGAAATAGAAACACTTTTACACTGTTGGTGGGACTGTAAACTAGTTCAACCATTGTGGAAGACAGTGTGGCAATTCCTCAAGGATCTAGAACTAGAAATACCATTTGACTCAGCCATCCCATTACTGGGAATATACCCAAAGGATTATAAGTCATGCTGCTATAAAGACACATGCACAAGTATGTTTATTGCGGCACTATTCACAATAGCAAAGACTTGGAACTGACCCAAATGTCCATCAATGATAGACTGGATTAAGAAAATGTAGCACATATACACCATGGAATATTATGCAACCATAAAAAAAGATGAGTCCATGTCCTTTGTAGGGACATGAATGAAGCAGGAAACCATTACTCTCAACAAACTATCACCAGGACAAAAAAACAAACACCACATGTTCTCACTCATAGGTGGGAATTGAACAATGAGATCACTTGGACACAGGAAGGGAAACATCACACACTGATGCCTGTTATGTGGTGGGGGGATAGGGGAGGGATAGCATTAGGAGATAAACCTAATGTAAATGACGAGTTAATGGGTGCAACACACCAACATGGCACAGGGATACATATGTAACAAACCTGCATGTTGTGCACATGTACCCTAGAACTTAAAGTGTAATAAAAAAATTACAGTTTCCAACTAGTTTTAATCTGACTATAAAAACGTTTATTTATTTTTGTTACCACTTCAGTCTGTTTAGTTGTTCTAGACTAAGTGACACTGAAATATAGTGACATTTGCCACAAATTTGAGATGCAGGGGATGATGAATTTCAGACAAAAAAAAAAGAATTGAAATTACACCCTCCTCTACAAAATATTGTAGTAAGATAGACATTTTCTTTGGCTTTTATAATTATTTACTTCTTCCAGGGTGTAAAAGGAAAAGTTGACTCTGTAGCCATTGTGGATATAAGACATGATTCACACTGATGTCACTATTCAGTTGATGTTTTTAAAAAATATAATTAGTTATTTAAAGTTAGTTACCTGTGGAGTAAATGAATGGATCAGGAGGCACAAAAAAAAGAATTGAAAGCAGACATTCTGGCAGTATTAAGAAATAGTTTGTTAGTGTCACAATCTGCCAGGAAGAAATGGAGACCACACTTGGTCATAAATTACATCCTACACATTAATTTGCACTCATTATAGTGGCATATAGGTCCAAGACTCTCTTGATCTGAATAAATGAAACAATGATATCTCACCACTTAGTATTGTTTGATGATAATTGTTGCATTCCAATGAGAGTAAAAGTAAAGCCTTTGTAATTTTCCTAGGTAAGGCAAGGGAAACGGAATCAACAACATCTGCGATTTACTTCATTTATGTGTGGCTTGTTAGGGAGAGAAGGAATAATGCTGGCAGCACTCTGCAATTTTCATCTCTGCTGCAAAAGGGCACAATGATTTTTCACTTTACAAAAATAGTTACTATTAGTCCTGTCATACAAAACCATTTAACGCAATTGATTTGGTATTGTATCACTAAAAACTCAAATGAAATAACTGTATTCTCATGCCAGAATCAGACTGCATTGTGAATATTTTTTTCTAGCTTGTATTCTCTTGTACTCATGAAAGAAGGATGAGAAGAGGAATTATGCACACACACACACACACAACAAACACTTCTAAATAATTCAGCTAGCTAAAATTCTTCTGTTTGCCAGCAAACTAGCAATGCTAACACTTACACACTCTATTTTCTCTGCTTTGCTTCATCAGATAAAACCAAACTGGACACTAGGAGATATATTTTATGTGAACAGCACAGGGAATTAGCTCTGCAGTTTCCAGGGACAACAGTAAAATTTGTGTGCTGGATTGCATTCATGTTATTTAAAGTAAGTCAGATATTTCAAAGCTGATTTAAGGAAACTGAAAATATTTCTTAAGTGATTAAAACAGGGTAGGATATTGTTTGCATCATTTCAAAATCATCTATTGTTAGGATTTTTATTTTACAGATTTTTTAAATTTGTATTATAAAATTTAAAATAACTGTAGCAAATACTATAGTGATATGGGCAATGGGACAAATAATTTTTCATTTATGGTATCAATGAAATTAGAAGGAACTAAGTGCTAACAACATAAAAACATTTTTTAATAATTTGAGGTTTAGAAGACATTTTAATGTGCCTCTAAAAAACATTATGATATTTTAAAAATGTAAATCTAAAACCGAATGCCTATTTTGAAGGAAATAAAAGGAGCTAAGATAAATTAATTGCCTATTAGGCACTAGGATATTTTTCAATAGCGAGGTATTGTATGAAATAGAAATATTTCCGTCATTTTCAATTGATAAATTAAGTTCATTTACCACTTAAGTGGTAAATGCTTAGCATATTGTGAGCTGTGACAGGCTTGGGCCTGCTCTGTCCTCAAAGTACTTGTTCAATGAAAGCCCTATCTTGCCTTTTCTCCTTTGGAATCTAATGAATAATTTAATGAATGCTCTCTTTTCACCAAAATACTCTTAACTAAAGAATGGAAGTGCAATGCAGGCAATTATTATAAATTACAAGAAAATAATCACTGTAAATAAATAAAGAGTTTAACACAGTGAGCAAGATTTAAAGACTTGGCAATGAGGATTAAGAATCATAAAGAAACAATGAATTGTCGAATACTACATATTATACTTCAAAAACTACAATTCAGCTTTTGGGGGTAAGGAAGGGGCGAGAGAGGAAAGAAGAGAGTGAGGGAAAAAACAAGACAGAGTGAGAGCGAGAGCGAGAGTGGGGAGCGAGCAAGCGAGAGAGGGAGAGAGATCGTCACTATCCTGTAAGCCAAGTTGAAATATCGTAACTGTGATCCATATGTCAATCAATAATTATCTCCTCGGATCCAATAACACACTTGAGTTGCAATAATTCTGGTCTGTCTTTATAGCGAAACATTCAATCTAGTTATGAAGCATTGTCTTTTAAATCCCCATATCTCCCATATATAATGTCTTTGACCCTAGCAAAAACATGCAAATGTGTTATTCAACTGCTACTGCTGCTGCCAAAAAAATAATAACAATAAGGTCAAGGCATAGTCCACCCAAGATATGATATTCCACATTATGTTTCTGGTGGGATATTAAATGGCATTAACAACCACACAGGTCATGAGTTGAAAGTTAATATAGTCTGCACTGAAGTTAAAATAGACATTGTTTTCTTCCAAACACACGTGCACATGCACACACACACACCATATATATAATAGAGAATGGTTCAGATCTAAATTTCTGGATTACAGGTAAAATTCCTTAGCAACATGAAATCTATTTTCTTGTTGTAAAAAGACCACTGGAAAACATTTGCTTGTTTTGTTCAATTTACAGAAATTATGCATTTTGTAACTGACCATGTAGTCATACAGCTTTAGATAACCTTTAGGTCTTTTCTAGTTGACAACATGTATTTTTCTGTAGCAATTGCTACATTACCTGTTACAACTTTGCATCTCTTTTCATTTTGTTTTAGTCTAAAAAAACAATTTGTACTCCCACCCTCCACTCTTCAATAAGTTCTTTTGGAAATGAGGCAGATAAAAATACATGAATTTTAGAAATACTTTTTCCAAAAGTATTCAAGTTTATAGAACAAATTTTGGTAATCTGAATACTACATACTGAATGCCACATAGAATATCATATTGATGATCACAAATAATTATGTGACCCTAGGCTGAATATTGTGCCATTGCCAATCAAACCCTAGTTTGAGTACACCAAAATCCATTTTTACTAGAGATTTGTAATTTAATCCTCACCCTGACCTCAAATCAACAGCAAAATACACTAATAAACCCACAGAACTGTGGTTAGCATGGAGGGAAACCTGAGGATGAAGAGAAGAAAGAATATTTTGCCTGTCATCTCTCTGCTTGGAATCTCCTCTGTTTAAAGATACAGTGCTCCAATACATAGATAATATAAAAACTTCTGCTACAGTCCTGAGAAATTCATATTTTGAAAGTAAAGACTAATTTATATAGAAATATTCTATATTTTATGAGAATCTAGAATACTGAAGGATTGATAAAATATAACAAATAAATCACATCGATATGAGCTGTAAATAAAATATCACTTAGATTTTACCTAAATAAACAGATTATCAAAAATATTTGACAAGGTAACAAAAATATGAAGTATGTTGCTGTACAGAACAGCTCTAAATAAAACTTAGACACTGAGATAAACAGCTAAAAAGTAAATGGGTAGATTTTAGAAAAATGTGGACAAACATTCCCTCAGAATGTATAATGTGTATATTTTATTTCAAAATGAATATTGGTATTTTTAATATACAGAAAAATACTATTTGATACCTTCTACTGAGAATATGACTCATTTAAGTTGTAGTTAAATGATAATTAGCTTGACTCTAATATCTCAAATAATCAGTTTTGTGCATATTTAATATAAATTAAATAAATGAATAGTATCTGCATGATGCACATATACCTAATGAGCAAAATTTATGTTACTATTATATTAGAAGAAATGAATGCAATGATTCTAGAATATTGGACTACTTATTCATTTAACAAAACTTTATCTGTAACCTATTCCCATTACATATATTACATACATTGTGTTGGATTTCAACTCCTATTACTAAACAAACGTCTTTGATTTTAAGCTCCTCCCTGTGTTAAAGACATTGGAAGATCCAAAACTGCTTCTCTCAGATTTCCTTGGTTTCACATACTAGTTTAGATTTCAAGAATGAGAGGTACTCACATAACACATGGAAGATGAAAGAGAAAGAGAAGCCAACATTCTTAAGTATGCCATGTTGGCCTCAACCACACTGGCTTCCTCTCCACCAGCCTGATCTGACTAATAACAATGTTAAGTGTCTTAGAGACTGAGAAGAGTTGAGCTGTATGGCACCAATCAATCAGCTGTAAACAGGCTGATTGCATTAAATCAGAAGTTGAACGTGTTTTTCTACATTAGAATAACCCAAGTTTGGGGGTATGAACTTGCCTTTCCTGATTTCAATGCTTCCGCCTGCATTACCATCCATGGTCCTCTTGAAAGCCATATATACATCCTGATTTTCCAAATGTCATTGATTTTGACCAGAAAGATAATAGATTTGAAGCCAATGAGATTGATTTTTTCCTATATTTCTCATCACCCAGAAGCAGATGGCCTGAGAAAATAATAGAATGTCCTGTCAAAAGCTCAGTGGCGGTGCTGCTGCTGCCACAACACATTACATTTTTGGACCGCTCTCCTATTAAATTCAGTCTATTCTTTGAAATAGTAGTTCACATATTATACAGCATTGTTACTCTGGTAAGCAAGATCGATGAGTCCAGGCATGAAGGAGGGGAGTTGAATTTCATCCCTCTATTACCTCTGATGACCCAGTTGTGAAATATTTTCTTCCTGTCCCCATACTTTGGACTTTTCTAGCTTATGGAAATTAGTTTCCAAGGGAAGAAGGCTTTAAACAAGACAGAGTAATTGTCTCATTGAACTGTAAGTTGGAGCTGCAAACTGATCACTAAATCAGCTGGAGAAAAGTGAGGTGACTCTTGCGGCTGAGGTGATAGATCCCAATGACTAAAAGGAATCATCGTTGTTGTTCACAATGAGGGCAGGCAATAATGTATCTATAATCAAGAGAATTCTCCAGGTGCCTCTAAGGTTTTCTACATCTAGTATTAATAGGTAACCATTTTTTTAAAAAAATATTATTTCACTGTACTACCATAAGTCTTTCAACAGCAAAACTTTATATCTAGCTACCAGGTGGAAAGCTACATTTTCTGATGGCAAAGCAATCTTTGAATGTACAAAGACTATAGTTCCATGACAAGAAATAAGAACTGTAGTAATTTCCTGTGTCTTTTTAAAAATTGCTCTTAATTCATATGTGATATATGTGTGTATATATAATACTAACCAAATTTTATCCCCTTTAGTGTATAATTTAATATAAGTTATGTTGATGGATTCTCTAGGTTGGCCTGATATAATCTTAAAGGTACTTAGAATAGGGATGCAGAATGGGTCAGGGTCATGGAGAAGGGAATGTGATGCTGTAGCCAAAACTGGAATGATGAAATTTGAAGAGAGAGGAAGGAGCCACGAGCTAAAAACTTGGGTGGCCTCTAGAGGCTACAAAAGGCAAAGGCAATAGATTCTCCCTACAGCCTCCAGAAGGATCCAGCCCTTGAGAACACCTTGATTTTAGTCTAGTGAAACTGATGTTAGACTTCTGGCCTCTAGAACTGTAAGGGAGTGAATTTGTGTTGTGTAAAGCCAGCAAGATGATGGTAATTTCCTACATCAGACGTAAGAAACTAATACATTTATGTTTCAAGTAGGTATTTTATGTTAATTATGTATATTTTGCTTTGTTGATTCAGTACAAAGCTCTTCAATAGTAAAGACAAATACATCCGTTTTTGAAATAAAACCTCAAAAAACCTTACTGTGAAACTCCACCTAATTGTTCGTCACAATTATAAAGGCTGAATAGTATTCAATTTTAAAACCACAGGTCTTAGTTATCACTGAGATTAAGATATATTATTGTGCTAATATGAAGGTCAAAATGAAAATATTCATCCCCCTACACACAAAAAACTAAAAGCATATAACAGAAATATAAGTTTAAAAATATGAACAAGTGGGCCCTTCAACAACAGTAATACAAATAAAATACCTAAAATAATGTTTAAAAATAGATATATGGCAATTAAAGAAAGAGAGTCTTGTAGTGGAATGCAAAATAACTTTTTACATAGTAAAAACAGAATATGATCATCTTGCCACAAAACTGTAATAAACTGGAAAGCTGCACCAAATAAAAATCATTCAAGCAAAAGCAGAGACATGTATTCAAATTGCATGAAGAATGATGGTAAAGCATCCACTTTTTTCAATACTCTTCTATACAATAGAAGTACACCATTCTTTGTCTTTAGAAATTGTCACTTATTAAATACAAATGAAATGTATGTATTTTTAAAGATCCTTGACGCTCTCCTTTGCTTTTCATCAGAAAACATCATAGAATTATAACTTTTAGTCTTACTGAGCGTGTTTTGATGTGAACCATTCATCATTTATGATGCTATCACAGCTTGAACAAGATTTTGCATTTGAAAACTTGACAGAAATATTTTTTGGCTAAAAAAAAGTTTGTTGAATTTGGAAGAATAAAACTACAATATTTTTAACAATTCCTACTGCATATGCAAATTTCTATAACATCCAGAAATGCATTAGCTGTTGGTGTAATGTTCTTTTTGGTATAATATTAACTTTTATTGTTTCTTTTAAATGCAAATATATACACAAATGCATACAATATTTGTGTGTATATATACTCACATATGTATACATTCATACATACATGCGTATGTAATTATCCACAGTTTCTTATTGTTAATCATGTAGTAATGATCATAGGTGCTGTGACTGTTTTTGAGTTACATGTCTAAGAGGTGAGGCTACGGGAAAAAGGTACCTGAGGCAAAGAATGGCGTGAACCGATGTGGTGAGGTGTGTTGATTGTGCTACCTACTGCTTTAAAGAGGCCTGGAGAGACAAGGAGTGGTCCCAGGCATTCTGTTAGTTTGACATTATAGGATATAGCTGCTAATGTGGAAGAATAAACCTGTCTCTTGGAGGAGTCTACCAGAGATAGAAAATAAAGGGTGTGTAATTGACCATCTACTCCCCACCTCTGAGTTTGTGTTGGTTAAGTTTATCCCTCCAGGCAGGTCACTGACATTGCTTGCTCATCATCAGTGTTCCATCTGAAAGTGGAAAGCAGTCTAATGATGAGTGCTGATCTTCACAGAAGCAACAGGCAATACAGCACACCTGACAAGGTGTACCAGGTTTCTCCCCAATATATGACTTTTCTCAATTGCATAAATAAAATATGTAAATCGACACCATTTCTTTGGTGAATATTTTCCCAATGAGAATCTCTTAAAATTGTGCAGCAATAATATCAACTTTTTAAATCAGAGTGAAATAATTCTTTCTCTAAATATTTTTTCATTTGTATTAAAATAATGACCAGTTTAATCATAGTAAATAATATTCAAGTCAATATCATTTTATATTTGTGTTCAATTGTATAAACTCTGATTGAAAAACATTGAATAATATAAATGTGAATCAAAAAAGCAAATTTTAACCTTTAATAAAATATTTTGCTTTCAGGATGAAATTTTATACATGTTTTGATCTCACTAGTCTCTTTCTCTCCTTTGTGTTTGTATACATATTAACAAATTTTGCTTTAAGGATGAAATTTTGCAAATGTTTTGTTCTCACTATTCTTTCTCTCTGTCTCCTGTGTGTGTTTATTAATTCATAAAATGAATTAATATATGTATGTAATAACTACAAATTTAACAAATTTTTTAAAAACTTGTACGGTGCCATTCTTAATCTCTTTCAAATATTTAAAATATTGCAGTACTCATACCATTGAATTGAAAAATAAAATAAAATGTCTATGTCTTTTTGGTGATTTTTATTTACTTCAATGTAATAGAAAGAACATTATCCTGGGAATTAGAGTAGATCAATATTTGCCCCCACTCTTCCTCTTAACCAAATGTTTCATTTAATGTCTTAAGAGTCATAGGTCTCTTAATTTCTCAAAGAAAGATGACTCAGTATGAAATAAGTAATTTCTCACTTTCTTCCCTACCTCAAGATTTTATTCAATCTAATATTTTATTGTTGATGCAAATTTTAGTATCTATTTATGGTTTAGGTCTAAGACCCTATTTTAGTCAACTCAGGCTGCCATAACAAATTACCATAGGCTGGGTGACTTATAAAAAACATAAATTTATTTCTCACAGTTCTAAAGGCTGAAAGTCCTAGATTAGGATTCCAGAATAATCGGGCTTTGGTAAGGGCCCAGTTCCTACCTCGTCCACAGATGGCTGTCTCCTCATATGGTAGCAAAAAAGGAAGAGGTTCTCTGGGCTTTTATAAGGGCACTAATGCCATTAATGAGGGCTCCATTTCATGACTTAATCACCTCCTCAAAGCCCCATATATCAATACATCACATTAATGGTCAGGATTTCGACAAACAAATATTGAGGGGATGCAAATATTCCATCTCTAATAGCTCCTAGATGAAATTCAGATCAAGTGAGATACGAACTCCTCAGAGGCTGAGTTTATTTCACTGATTAATCCTGATGAAGATGAATTTCACTTTAGACAGTAATAGAAAGTATAAAATAAAAAAACATAATAATTCATTTACTAATGACTGTAGATACATAATGCTATTTAAAAAGTACATTTCTTAATCTGTTTTCCTTTTTCAATATGGCTAACTTTGTTCAAACAATCATTAGTGGTGTATAAACACAGTGTATATTTGTCTTTATAGCTTCAGGATATGTAGTGGGAGAATTATCAGCTATACACAGATTTATCTGATATGATCTGGTCTAAGGATCTAGAAAGTTTGTGGTCACAAATCTCTATCTATGAAAAAAAATACTCTCTTTTGTTTATGTGGTTATATATTTATATACTGATTATTACTATATAATGTAAATTATCAAATACAAAATATGCATTTTATAAGACCAGAAATCGATTTAGAAATTATATTTATTTTTCACATTTTATTAAATCATCTTTACAAAGCCTGGAATGCATATACCTGAATTTTTTTTTTTTTGAGACAGAGTCTCGCTCTGTCACCCAGGCTGGAGTGCAATGGCCGGATCTCAGCTCACTAGAAGCTCCGCCTCCCGGGTTTACGCCATTCTCCTGCCTCAGCCTCCCGAGTAGCTGGGACTACAGGCGCGTGCCCGCCACCTCGCCCGGCTAGTTTTTTGTACTTTTTAGTAGAGACGGGGTTTCACCGTGTTAGTCAGGATGGTCTCGATCTCCTGACCTTGTGATCCGCCCGTCTCGGCCTCCCAAAGTGCTGGGATTACAGGCTTGAGCCACCGCGCCCGGCCTGCATATACCTGAATTTAAAGATCATGGCTCCCAACAAGGTGAGTTGAGCTCCCATATATCTATGCATTCATTCATTCAAATCAGTATTAAATTTTTGAGAACCAGTGGGGAAAGTCATGATAATGAAGAATAGCAATTACACATATTCTTATGTAGTTTACTTACAAGTGAGAAATCATAAAATGCATTTAAAAATAGGTAATATCAATTATATTATGTTCTTATAAGCATTTCAAATTATACGTCAAATGATATACTTCCTAGAAAAAAATTCTACTGTGAAAATAACACTGAGGTTTTCTTTCAAATGAAATATACAGGAAAAGCACCTAGCACACGCCAGCACATACGAGCTGTTAAATGAACATTAGTCTCCTTTTCTGCATTTGCTGGTTTCTTTCGTGGATTCTGTGGATAGGTATAAGGTTATATCTCTTGTAAAATGAATGCAACTAGAACCGTATCTAAAATAAGAAAGGAAAAATGGAGACTGCGCATCTTAGCCCTTACCAATAAGTTGTAGCATTGACTGTGGCTATATTGTTAGGCTTTAAAGATCCTGCAACTGGATTCCGCATGTAAAAGCTTATGTGTTCTCTCTCTCTGGACACCACCAACTGCCACGCAAGAGACTGTTAGGTTAATCCTGTGCTAGACCTTTTCCACAGAGAGAGAAGCTTTACAGGTCAGTAGTTCAGTATTGATCAGTGCAAGTCCTGCTAGTGATCTCAACTATATTCACAGACCCCCAGTTTCAGAGCAGCTTAACAACTATTTCATTTTTGTGTCTTCCCTTCTCATCCTATTCCCTAATAGAGGTGACTCACTGGTTCCACTATGATTGAAATACTATGATGCCCAAGGATAATGTTTCCTGTTCCTGCCCATCCCTGATTTTTTCTAGTTTAGAAGCATTTTATCTACTTTTCCCTTTATTTGCTAATAGCATGGCTTGACCTACCCTTTTAGAATTCCACAATTGCCTGACCTTTTTTTGTTTGGTTAAACACTCTCTGAAGGTGACCTGACATCAGCCTATGACACATAGTTTATGTGACTAAACTATTATTTTATTCCCCGGACTCATTTCACAAATTGAGTTCCACATTTGTACTAATAACTCTATATGACAGTTCCACCAAACAAATGAACAGAAATATACAGCTTTACATGATCTTAAAACTAGGCAGTTCTTAACCTTACAAGTCTTTCTGAATATGCAGTCATGGACTTTCACTGGATAACCTATTTGACAACCAGTTGAACTCCCATCGTGGCTCAGGGGCTTTTAGCCATCTAATTTTCACTCTGATTTAAAAACAGATTCCGCTAAACAAAGACAATAGGAAATGAACCATAATAATCCTGCCTATACGAGAATTTCCCTATGATTAGTATGTACGTACTTTAGAAAAATATCAGTAGATGAAACAGGCTTTTTGAACAATAGAAATGTATTATTTCTCTCTTGGAGACAATTGTGTCCATGAGGATGATATTTTTATAATAAGGATAGAGTATATAGAAACTGGGACACCCATTTATCTAAGCATTATTTATACCATGGTTTCCAGAATGCCGGGAGGCTCAGTTTTGGTACACATTGAAGTTGAGCAAGATAATCTAACGCACTTTGGGTAAAAAGCTTTCCTGAAGGGCAGATGGTCAGAATTCTCAGAAGGCACAGACCCAGGCGTGCAGGGCACACACTCTTGCAAGCAATAAAGACTCATTGCCAATGAAACCAGCTGTCCCAGCATCTGTGTGTGCTTCCAATGAATACAAAATATGAGGAAATGACAGTGTTGAACTCTCAGTTTCTGTACTTCTGCAGCAAACAATCCTAAAATTATGACTTTAAACATCTTATTTTTGGTTCCTGCTTTTTAATGCCTGTGACAATAGGACTCAGAAGAGACAAGATATATCCAGAAAATTCTTTAAACCTCTTTTGACCTAAATCTGTAAGACCTATCTAAATTATGAGAGGTTGCCTAGAACCTAGGATGTGCTACAAGATCCCTTTTCTATCCATCGATCATAGCATACTTAACCCAATGCAGTATAGTTCTAATCTCTTGGCTCATCACACTTGAAACAAACCAAAGACTTCTAATGTGGACTCCTGGATATACCCTTGGAAGCCAGAAGCATAGCAGAATACTAAGAGAAATCTGAAATTCATTTAACTTTTAACTTACATCCCCCAGGTTCGTGCTTGCCAAATGGCTAAGTTAGCTTCTTGTCTAGGTCTAGCCCTACTTCCCTCTACTTACTCTCACAGGCTATGATGGTTCTGCTTCTTTTAGGAATCCTTACAGTTTAAGAATAGCTCCAATGTCTTCAGGCTGCTTCCTCTGTAGTCTTATATATCCTAAGCTGGCTCATAACTATGTCTCTTTCTGCAGCTGCATCTACACTGTGACCCATTTTTTGTTCAATAACTAGGATTATACTATAGTATAAAACAAGAAGGATTAGAAACTGTAACCAAGCTTAAAAGGTAGAGTGGGAGAGCTGCTTAGAAAAATTCTGCTTCATAAGCTAGAACCAGGCATCTGAATGATATAAAGACAATGCAATCAAGAAAAATAAGCAAGATATTTGAGAAGATGGATTGGAGGTCAGTAATCAATGATGAGTAACCCTTGACTGTGCAGGAGGAGTTCATGCTCTTGATTTCTGATAATTTTTTCATAGAGCAGGAGAGTATAGCATTTGGAATGGGGTTCAGAGATAAGAACTTGGTGCTTCGAATTTCAAGTTGAAACAAAACAGAGAGCAGAACTCAAGAAAATGGCAAAAATCACCTACCTAAAGGAATAAGTTCATTAATTTAGGATTAAACTGGCAAAAAGATAATTTTATGCTGAAACCCAGAGTGAATGAATAGGAACTACCTCCCAGAAAGGCTACAATAGTGTAGGTTCTATTAAGACAATGTAAGACTGAACTTGTTTTTGATCATCAGTCAGTCCTATCTACAAAAGAAATAGAATGTGGAGATTAGAGGAAGACAAAAACAACAAAATTGACAGGATCTGACAAATTCTTTACCCATTTTGTACTTTCTTTTCACTACTTACTCAGGGAGTCCCATCTTTTCAGTACCCTTGTATCCTGCCATCTCATGTACCCAGGCCTACAGATTCTAAATCAAAGCCTTTAGGTGAGCTGCAAAACTCCTGACTTATCAAAATGTATTTGGTCAGACATAGCCTATCAGCTCTCATTATTCTGGACAGTAGTATTTGTTCTGAGTTGCAAGACAGATACGGATGACAGAGCAAGATAGAGAAGAGCCACAGAAAAAACTCGCAGATTCTTGAAAAAAGAGCTTATACACCATTCAGAATATAACATAGTGTATCACTGCATTTATTATAGTGTTTTTTTTTATTTGTGTTCTGTTTCAAAGTCATGTTTTGATATTGAAACAGCAGTTCACTCATTATTTCAATAGATATGCATTGAGCTCAAGTTTTCCAATACTGGATGGCGAGACAACAAAGTTACATGAAACGTAGTTATTGTCCATGTATTCGACTTCTGCTGCGTATTTTGTTTGCCTCATCTTCTCTGCATTAAGCTAACACGTCATTAAGTCAATATGTCATCCTCACTTTTGCATTCTTCAAAATGTTAGGGCAATGCATTTTGTCTACAACTTTTATTTTTCCATGGGTGAATAAATAAATGAATAGTAAATGATTATAAAGATGATAAATAGATAAACAAGTACCACAAGTAAAAATTATCACTGTCACATAAAATGGGAAAACTTACTTGAAACAAAGTCATAAATATAGATACAGCTTAAGATCTCTAAGTTAAAGGACCAGGCCAAGAGAATAGCTGCATTCAATATTCTCAAGAGTTTTTCCCAGTTACCAGAGATGGCAGTGACAATCCATCTGGAGTGGCCGCTGCGAGGATACCGACTGCAGCAGTTGAGGTGTGGGGCCGTGCGCTCTGCCGAGATTGGTGGAACTGAGAAAAGGCAAGAGCCCCACCCCTTATTGAGTTGGGGGGTCAGGAGCCCATGCTCCAGGGTGTAGCCGCAGCCTCCCAGCCACAGCTTCAGACAATGGCATCCCTGCGCTCTTGGGGACCCAGGAAGACTCCTGCCCACACAGGCTTGAAAGTGCCTGATCCCACTCCCTGGCCTCTCCCTGCTCTCAGTGCCTACTCCAGGGGAGAGGAAAGTTGTGGCCAAGCCTGAAAACTGTCACAACCTGGCCAGATGTGCACATGCTCAGGGGGTTGCTGATACACCAGCCCCCTGCCAACTCGATCTGCTCAGGACTTTGGGTGCCACTGAGAGCAGGAGGGGTACCGGAGGTGTGCTGAGGGTGACTGGGCATGGGCCAGCAGGTGCCTCTTCGTGTGGACAGCCTAGGCACCATGGACAACACATTAAAGGAAGACAGGTTGCAAGGCAGGAAGGGGTGAGTCTCCAAGGAAGGGGTGAGTCTCCAAGGAAACCCTACCTTCAAGCCAGGGATGGCCTGTAGCCTCGGGGCCAGGCCGCCAGTTCCAGGCAAAGTCAGCAGACCAGAGTGAGAACTTCATTAATGACCATTAGGCCAATCGGATGGTCTTTTTCCAGGCCCATCCATGGCTGTCTATGGACCAATCAACATGTACTTCCTCAATTCTGAGGACCTAAAATTCCAGACTCAGCTAGACTCACACACTGCCTGAGGAAAGGAGCTACCCACTTTGGGTCTCCTGAGAGCTGTTCTGTCATTCAATAAAACTCCTCTCTGGCTCACTCACCCTCCTGTTGTCTGCATACCTCATTCTTCTTGGACACTAGCCAAGTACTTGGGTCCCTCTGAATGGCAGAACCAAAAGAGCTGTAACACAATCAGGGTTGAAACATGCCCCACCCCTCTCACCACATTGTGGGTGATGAGAAGAAGAAAAGACCTGTGGCTTTTTGGGGAGAAAAGACCTATGATCTCCCTGAGTAAGGGGTGTGACACCCTTTTTGGGGCTCTGTAGTTCCTGGCATCTCCAAGCTTCTAGACACCACCATGTTTCTCTCATCTAGATGTAGGTGCCCACAGTGCAGGCTGCTTGCAGTACATCTTATCCAGCGATAACCTTGCACAGAACCAGCACCTGTATTGGTGGCTGGAGCTGCCAGTGCTGCCACAGCAGCTGGCATACCTGGCTGTGTGCAGTGGCCAGACCCTGGGCTCATTCACTCACACATCCCTCACTACTCTGCGCCTAGCACACCCATGGCACAGATAGGATCCGTGCTGGTAGCCCGAGTGGAGCACAGCCTACAAGGCGGAGTGGGCAGAACAAGCCCAGCGGACCCAAACAAAACTAAACAAAACCACCACCTACAGAAGTTTCTGGCTGGAAAAGCGACACCCTAAAAATCCTTTGACACAAGGATTACACTAAACTTCTATTAGAACAGTATTTCATTTCTCTTAGGCCACCTGGAATGATTTTAAGAACTAGATCTGTGAATTAGTGGCCTAGGAATGCTATGTTGTTGTATAATTATTCTACTCACATCAAAATAATGTGTAGGCTTATAGCAGTCAGGATGTTCACACAATTTATATGTATTTTTTCCTTAAATAAAATGTATTTATTGTAATTTTCAGAAAATATCCCCAGCTCCACAAATGTTCATATATCAAATTGTCAATTAATGTTATGTTACTACGTTTTTCAAAACCATCCATGCAGAGTAGCTTCCTGATTTCTTGTTGGTACTCCAGAATGATTTAGCTATTAGAGTAAATTATAGATGATTTATTTTCAAAGCACTAGAGCTATCCATTTTGAGGGAAAGGCACAGGAATATCATTCCCCCTTTTTTTTGTAGTGAGATATTTTCAAAATTAGGGTGTATTTGTGTTATTTAACAAATGTTGAATTATATAAGAAGAAAACTCAATGTAACTTTGATGCCTTGATTCTATAGTTTCTTTTATATATCAATCAACTTATTATTTTTAATCTAAATAGAGTTAGAATATTATTAATTAAAAAATGCAAATCAATCCTTCTGCCTGGGAATAATCTCATGACATTTATTTCTCTGGTCAAAACATATTAAGAAAGAAGCATGAGGCCAGGCGCGGTGGCTCAAGCCTGTAATCCCAGCACTTTGGGGGGCCGAGACGGGCGGATCACGAGGTCAGGAGATCCAGACCATCCTGGCTAACACGGTGAAACCCCGTCTCTACTAAAAAATACAAAAACCGAGCCGGGCGCGGTGGCGGGCTCCTGTAGTCCCAGCTACTCGGGAGGCTGAGGCAGGAGAATGGCGTAAACCCGGGAGGCGGAGCTTGCAGTGAGCTGAGATCCGGCCACTGCACTCCAGCCCAGGCGACAGAGTGAGACTCCGTCACAAAAAAAAAAAAAAAAAAAAAAAAAAAAAAAAAAAAGAAAGAAGCATGATAGCATGATGTTTGTGATTAAAGCAAAACCCTGGCAACTTTATTCCTGGGGTAAATTCCTACCTCATTACCTTCTAGCCATGTGACATTGTGCAGGGCACTTGACATCTTTGTGCCTGAGTTTCTAAATCTGTTAAATGTGGATAATAGTAGAGTTGTTTTGAGGAATAAATGAGTGTGTGTATATATATTTAACGTATACATACATATGTATATTTAATACATATATATACACACACGCGTGCACACACACACATACTCCTTTGAGTCAGGGAGTACACATATATCTATATACACAGACACACACAGACTCATTTAATACACAAACAGGCACACACACATATATATGTGTATATATATGTTTGTGTGTATATATATATATATGGCACTGTAAGAAAGTTGAAAAGAAATTATTCTGAGTAACACAGACCACAAAGAACCTAAAAAGGAACTTAGGAGTTGTTATAATAAGTAACACAAAATCACATGACAGTGTCACTGAATTTATTAAGCACATATTGGGTGGTCTATATATATATATACATATATAAAGTATATATACATGTATATATAATACTGGCACAGAAGTTGAGACATTCTACTAGTAATATGTGCAGCTTTTTTCTGAAATGGTTTATGACTAACATAAAAAAAGTTCTATAAAATAAAAAACTATCTGTAATATTCTTATCCATTCTAGATCACATTTTCCTCATGCACAAATAGAGATAATAATGCAATGTACCTTGTAGGGTTATTGTGAAGAATATGTGACATTACACATTTAAAGGCCTGAGCAGAGAGCCTGGTTTATGTAAATTTTCAAAATAAAGCCTTTTATTATCCCAGCATGGTTACATAACATGCTATTTTCCTAAACACTTTTCTAAAAATAGAATCAAACTTCTGTAGGACATGAGTTATGCGACTGTCTAGAGCTCAGAATAATCTCTTTTTAAATGGAAATACTAATATCCTTTCTTGCTCTTTTGGGAAACTCTAAATGGGATGTATTTTTTTTTTCTCCATGACTATTGCAGATGTACATCCAAATGCCTTGAATTATCCAGTTGGTTAGTGTATTAGTTTAACTAGTGTCTCTGAGGAAAGGGAAAAAACTGCTTTGGATAACATAAACAATAGATTCATGGCAAATCTGTTCAGTACAAAAATATATAGGTCGGGTGTGGTGGCTCATGCCTGTAATCCCACTACTTTGGGTGTCCAAGACGGGTGGATCACCTGAGGTCAGGAGTTCGAGAACAGCCTAGCCAACAAAGTGAAACCCCATTTCTACTAAAAGTAGTAAAATTAACTGGGCGTGATGGTGCATGCCTGTAATCCCAGCTACTTGGGAGACTGAGGCAGGAGAATCGCTTAAACCCCGGAGGCGGAGGTTGCAGTGAGCTCATGAGATCATGACGCTGCACTCCAGCCTGGACAACAGAGCGAGGCTTCATCTCAAAAAAAAAAAAGAAAGAAAGAAAGAAAAAAAAAGAACATATATAAAGATATGTACATGTCTATTATTGTATTCACTTTCTGTTCATTCTTGTATTGACTATTTTAACCATAAGAAACATCATACATTTTATATCTTATACAATTACAAACATTTCCCTATGGTTTACATAGTAAAAGAGTAATTGTGTTTACATATTTTGTTTACCCGCACTTCCCCTTCTCAAAATTAAACTGTGTTAAAGGAGAAAATTTTAATTAAATCTATTCAATATTGTGCATTTGAGTATCAGACAACTTATAGATGTCTGATTACTTATATTCCATTTGTGCTAATATCCTATGTATCGTATTATTTACTTATCACTCTAGAAAAGCCTCCATTGTAAATAAAGGAAAATTAAATATGTCACATTTTATTCAATAATGAAGGAAAGGTGTAGTATATAGAAAAAAATTGGGGGCACTTAATGATTTCTACAATAATGCTATTCTGCTTGTTTCATAGCTTTTTCTGTATTTGGCAATCAGAATTACAAATATACTTTTGTTTCATGCATGGCCAAAATACAAGAAATTACTCATCCTTCTCCTTTATGAATAATGCCAATCTTTATCAATAGTCAAATAAACTTTAGTGCTTCAAGCTATACTATAATATTTGACACTTTGGAAAAATGATACACAGTTTTTCTGGATTCTGTAAACTTTTTAAACCCAGCTGGTTTGAGCCATTAGTTAGAATGATCAAAGTTTGTTTAGATCACAATCAAAAAATGTGCTTCTCTAGGACCCAGAAAATATAGTTTTTATTCCTGAGAAGATACTAAAATTATCCCAATCCATCTTTATATCCTTGCAAGGTTTTATGGATCTGCATAGCTTCTCCATAAGGTGGACAATATATAGACAACAAATTAAAAAACTATAGATCAGAAAGATAAGTAATCTTTCCAAGGTCACACAGGAGTTAAGTAGAAGCCAAGAAATATTAAGCTGTTATAATGAGCTAATTATTGGCAGAAATATTAAAGTCTATTTATCATACAAAACAGCATTAATTTACCGCTAATAAACTGGCTAGATTGTGGAGGACTGAACTGACAGCCCAAGTCAATGGATGATAACCTATATATGTAATTGATTAACCAAATTTTGTGTTCATTTAAAGAAAAGGCATTTTGCTAAGAGTATGACATGTATGCTAATAGTGAGAAATCCTACTGTTGGAACCAAACTTCCTCTTTAAACAGACCAAAAAATAATTTTCATTAATGTGAGAGATTTAGATTAGGTAAAAAACATTAAAATATTTCCAACATAAAAAAAATTCTAAAATGTTTCCACAAAAAAATGCTAGAAAAAGAAAGAGCTTCAGTTTCCCACTAAGTACAAGCACTTTAGAGAAACTTCATTTAATATTTTAAAAAACCTGCTTTACATTGGCTTTGGATATATATAAAGAACTACTGCATAGAAATAAATTAGGTGGGAAAAAAGTTATTATTTCCTTTTATTATAAATTCAGGAGTGATATCATTTTCCAAGAAGAAGGAAAAGATGCTACAATGGCTTGTCCTAAAGTCTGAGATGTGGACCTAATCAGTGAAATTATACCTATAAGAATACAAAGATATTATGAGAGCAAACTCAGGGCCTTTCTCAAAAACCAGGTTGACAATTTGGGAAGTAAGCAAAGAATAAGTGCTTAGAGGTACAAGTTTGAAACAAAAGCATGAAAATGCTAAGGGGAGCCATGAATCAGCCCTATGCCCAATTCAGAGAAACTATATTGTCAAGAAGCTGTTTTACATATCCAAGTACAATCATGATTGCATCCAACAGGGACTCTTTCTGTGGTAATTTTGCTTTTTTCTGATGTGGACGTCAGAAGCTCCAAGAAAAGGCCAGCCACATCCTTATCTAGGACCTGAAAAGTCATCCAAGCTGAAACAAAAAGTAGATTCGGAAAGTGTCTCTCTTTACAAGGGCTTAAACAGAAGTTACGCAAAGTGACTTTCTTTTGCAGGAACTGGCCACATTTCTTCCTCCCACTTTGCAGACAGCTGAATCATTAAATCATGTTTCAAATGTTTACCAGACAACCTACAAGAGGGAGAAAATCACCATGACCCTCTGTATTCAGTATAAAGGATCTTAACAAAACTAATGTTTAAAGTTCTAGAACTAACAGTCTAAATCACCTCTTATTTTCAAAAGAAAAATATGTATCTATGAAAATAGTATGTAATGAAAGAGAATACAAAACATAGCATGAAGAGATATCATACATTTGAATGTTAATTACATATGATTTATTCATTTAAAAATGTGAATTCTAATATATTTTTGCAATTAAAATAATCATTTTTATAGATAGCACCATAGAAAATTTCAGGAACAGATTATGTATATGTATATACATAGTCATGCAAATTTGGTGTGTGTACTTGTTGAAGCAAGGGAGACAATAGGAAATGAAAAACCCACAGAGTGAGAGAGTGTTAAAAAGAGATATGGAATTGGATCTGGGCTCGTGTTAGCCAATCTGGGGAAGAATTCAAACAACTGGGAATTAGCTTTTGTTTGACTGGTCTCAGGAAGGGAAGTGGGGACTTCAGTAATTAGATACTTTAATTTTTTGTAATTTATGGGGCAGGAGAAATGGAGTGTGCTACACCCTAACAGGTTAAAGAAGCAACAGCAGTCACATTTACTGGCAGATGCTGGGGCAGAGGGGTGGTTGGTCTTCTTTGTGGTGCTCACGGTGTTCTTGTTTTCATCTGTGTAGAACTGTGATTATGGGGGATTCTTGTTCTTACATGCTCCATCCTGGGCATGGAATGTGCTTGCCTAATCTTAGTGTTCTGTGAAATTGTAGATGTTTCAGCAGAGAAACAACACAGCCCAGCTACCCAGGCCAGCTCCCAGGGGAAAGTTGCTGGGGCTGCTTTTTTCTTTCTTAAGAATTACTCCAAGAATAAGAAACTATAGAGAAAGAAGACAGAGAAAAACAATGAGAACAAATTATGGCTATTGAGGGCTCCGAAGAGAGATTTATCGCCTAGTAAAGACAAATGGAGTAAAAACAATGATCAAAGTTATAATAAGGAAAAATCATGCTTATGAGGAATCACCAAATCAGCATTAAAAGAGTGTTACACTTACAAACAAAAATTATTTAAAAGTTGCAGCTTCAAGTTTTATTGCAACAGATACTAGAATTTTAAAAAATAAAGACTTGTTTGAATATCTAGTCATATATTTACAAAGGAACATAATTGTGAAAGGCTTTTATTATATTCTTTGCAAAAAAACAGAAAAAAGAACTTGGTCACTGAAGTTTAAGAACATTAAATATATAATTTAAAATGTTTTTAAAACTCAAAAATATCTATTTAATATTTGAAATACATAATTAAATCAGGGCACATTTATACTGGCATAGCCAAATTAATGGAATAAAATAGAAAGATTGGCCACAAAATTGAGAAAATACATGTATTTAGTGTAAATGACATTTTAGTAGATGGTAAAAGGAGAAATGATATAATAATAATAATACAATTAGTTAAATATTTAGGAAAAATTATAATACATATGATTACTACACATCATTTAAAATAAAATAGAATCCAGGTTAATATGAGTTATATATAAGGAAGTAAAATGAAAACAGAATGGTACTACCTAGGTTTTCTTCTAGGGTTTTTATGGTATTAGGTCTAACATTTAAGTCTCTAATCCATCTTGAATTAATTTTCGTATAAGGAGTAAGGAAAGGATCCAGTTCCAGCTTTCTATTTATGGCTAGCCAATTTTCCCAGCACCATTTATTAAATAGGGAGTCCTTTCCCCACTTCTTGTTTCTCTCAGGTTTGTCAAAGATCAGATGGCTGTAGATGTGTGGTATTATTTCTGAGGACTCTGTTCTGTTCCATTGGTCTAAATCTCTGTTTTGGTACCAGTACCATGCTGTTTTGGTTACTGTAGCCTTGTAGTATAGTTTGAAGGCAGGTAGCGTGATGCCTCCAGCTTTGTTCTTTTGACTTAGGATTGTCTTGGCAATGTGGGCTCTTTTTTGGTTCCATATGAACTTTAAAGCCGTTTTTTCCAATTCTGTGAAGAAACTCATTGGTAGCTTGATGGGGATGGCATTGAATCTGTAAATAACTTTGGGCAGTATGGCCATTTTCACGATATTGATTCTTCCTATCCATGAGCATGGTATGTTCTTCCATTTGTTAGTGTCCTCTTTGATTTCACTGAGCAGTGGTTTGTAGTTCTCCTTGAAGAGGTCCTTTACATCCCTTGTAAGTTGGATTCCTAGGTATTTTATTCTCTCTGAAGCAATTGTGAATGGAAGTTCATTCCTGATTTGGCTCTCTGTTTGTCTATTACTGGTGTATAAGAATGCTTGTGATTTTTGCACATTGATTTTGTATCCTGAGACTTTGCTGAAGTTGCTTATCAGCTTACGGAGATTTTGGGGTGAGACAATGGGGTTTTCTAAATATACAATCATGTCATCTGCAAACAGGGACAATTTGACTTCTTCTTTTCCTAACTGGATACCCTTTATTTCTTTCTCTTGCCTGATTGCCCTAGCCAGAACTTCCAACACTATGCTGAATAGGAGTGGTGAGAGAGGGCATCCCTGTCTTGTGCCAGTTTTCAAAGGGAATTTTTCCAGTTTTTGCCCATTCAGTATGATATTGGCTGTGGGTTTGTCATAAATAGCTCTTATTATTTTGAGGTACATTCCATCAATACTGAATTTATTGAGTGTTTTTAGCATGAAGGGCAGAGAAATGCAAATCAAAACCACAATGAGATACCATCTCACACCAGTTAGAATGGCAATCATTAAAAAGTCAGGAAACAATAGGTGCTGGAGAGGATGTGGAGAAATAGGAACACTTTTACACTGTTGGTGGGATTGTAAACTAGTTCAACCATTATGGAAAACAGTATGGCGATTCCTCAAGGATCTAGATCTAGATGTACCATATGACCCAGCCATCCCACTACTGGGTATATACCCAAAGGATTATAAATCATGCTGCTATAAAGACACATGCACACGTATGTTTATTGCGGCACTATTCACAATAGCAAAGTCTTGGAATCAACTCAAATGTCCATCTGTGACAGACTGGATTAAGAAAATGTGGCACATATACACCATGGAATATTATGCAGCCATAAAAAAGGATGAGTTTGTGTCCTTTGTAGGGACATGGATGCAGCTGCAAACCATCATTCTTAGCAAACTATCACAAGAACAGAAAACCAAACACCGCATGTTCTCACTCATAGGTGGGAACTGAACAATGAGATCACTTGGACTTGGGAGGGGAACATCACACATCGGGGCCTATCATGGGGGGGAGGGGGGAGGGATTGCATTGGGAGTTATACCTGATATAAATGATGAATTGATGGGTGCTGACCAGTTGATGGGTGCAGCACACCCACATGGCACAAGTATACATATGTAACAAACCTGCACGTTATGCACATGTACCCTAGAACTTAAAGTATAACAATAAAAAAGAAAAGAAAAGAAAAGAAAACAGAAGTAAATGCTGGTATATGTGTATCTGGTGATGCTGCACAGACATTTCTAGTTGTTAAAAAAGTGGTGGGAACTTGAAAAACATAAATAACTTGATTGAAAAATTTGTGTAAAACTTTTATACATATACCATATCAAGGAGCACAGTCAAAGAAATCATTTAAAACAAAAAATCATCTGATGAAAAACATTTAAAAATATAATCATAGCGAAAGAAATGCCAGTAATATCCACAGTTAGAGATAAGTGATTTTAAAAAATAATACCTCAAATAAAAAAATGGAAAAAGGCACATCCAACTGGTCCTCTGAAGCAGTAATACAAATGGCATCCAAATACCTGAGAAAAACAACCTCATTACACATAAAAGAACACAAATTAAGTCATCACCACAAGATGATCTGATTGCAGTGGCATAGCACTTACACATAAAGATGAAGTGTACATGGCAATAAACTCTCCTTAGATGAGTATAGCAACAGGTGTTGAATCACTAAATATAGTCACAGACTTTCATCCAAAATTCCCACTTCTCAAAACCTATTTTAAGAAAATAATTAAATGTGTGCACAGAAATGTATGTAGGAAATTGAAAGAACTATTTATAAATGCCAAACATTGTAAATTAATAAAATTTCCAATAATAGGTGAATTTGAAAATAAACGCAATACATCAGCATTGTACAGTAATGCAAAATTGTGTTGCATAAAAATATACTTAAATCAGATACACGGTTATTATATAGTTATTTTAAGAAATGACAAAGTGCAAGAGAATGTAAACTTAATGCATAGAAACAACCGATGTGCCAATATATTTGAAATGCAGATATATTTGCTTACTTATGGAAAAATGTTTAATGAAATAAAATCAAATATTCTTAGTAGTTTTCAGTGTAGCAAACTTTTAACCAATTTAATTTATTCCAAGGTAAGTCGGCTAGTACATTTGGAATCAAGTTGAGAAAGTGAAGTACGGACTGTCTCTTAGGAATGAAGATAATATAAACAATCTTTGTTCTTATATTTTTTGCATAATAATACTGAATTTAATGTACAACACAATTTTAATAGCAAATATCATAAATCACAGTGTTAAATTATCCTCATGTTTTTCCTTTGAGAAGAAGTGCATGTATTTTGTATCTTTTTTTGTATGTAATTGCAAATTAGTTGCCACCAAAGTAAAAAAAGGCATTTCTATTAACTGTATCATAAGAAATCTTCATTACTTCCTAGATTATTTTAAAATCCTGGTCATATCAAAATCAAAGTTGTGACCCCTTTGTAGCCATATACTGCTGTTGTCACAGACAATAACTCTACAGTACTCAAAAACATACAAATCCAAATGTGACACTTGTGGAGTGTGTTTTGGTTTGTTAGTTGTTTATTGGTTTGCTTTTGATTTATTATTGAAACGCTGTTTCTTTACTGGTTTTTAGTCATCTGCCTCTCTCTGGAGTAAAGAAAACATCTTACTTTAGGTTGTGGAATCAGGCTATTCCCATCCCCCTGAGCATCCCCAACTGATCCTTCAAGGGAGAGGGCTGATGGTTTTTCGCTTAGCTTGCCTGGGCAGCTATTTCTCATCTTATTGCTTTACTACACATTTCTAAAGAGACCACCTGGTATCTACAATACAATTAAGTCTATCTTTCTCTGATGTAATCTTTCCCTTCCCTGCGTATTTTGTGTTTTAGCTTCTGCTGAGTGCTTTATTAACTTCCTGCTGTAAATCTTCTGAAGGCAGAATGGAGATAATCTAAAATCCTTTTACATGGCTATACAATGGGAAAGAAGTGAGTACAAAATTGTCTGTCTGCAGTAGCTGCATAGATTTTTCACCCACTCTTTTTCTCCACAGAAGTTTCCTAACTTCTAAATTTTCTTTTTTTCTTGGAAGAACTTTGGAGCTTTTTCAAAATAATGTATAAAGTCAATACAAAAAACTATAATTTTAAAAGACAGCTGAATAAATATCCTAAAATTTTCCATGTCAGATTCCATAAATTTCTGTTTATTGTATTTTCTGCCTTAACCACTTATTATCAATACAATTTAATTTGAGCAAATCCATAAAAAATGTATATAAAAAGAATACCAGATTTTAAAAAGAGATTCAATTTCTTGTTCTGGTTCTGTTAGCAATTGTTTCAAGATCATGGGCATATATCCTAGTACTGTTTGCTTTTTCTTCTCATATATAAAATGAGGTTGATGATACCCACTTTAGGGAATTAATAATATATAAGATTTGATTCATCCATTTTTTGTTCTTTCACTGTTCGCTTTGTTTCTACTGTATTCCAATAACCGCATTAGTTCATGGAGAAAGTCCACTTCCAGGAGACTACCAATTTCTTTCTTTTTTAAACAAATTTATTTTACTTTAAGTTCTGCAATACAAGTGCAGAATGTGTAGTTTGTTACATAGGAATACATGTGCCATGGTGGTTTGCTGCACCTATCAACCTGTCACCTAGGTTTTAAGGCCCACGTGTATTAGCAACTTGTCCTAATGTTCTCCCTCCCTTCAACCCTACCCCATGACTGGGCCAGGTGTGTATTGTTCCCCTCCCTGTGTCCATGTGTTTTAATTGTTCAAGTACCATTTATGAGTGAGAACATGCAGTGTTTGGTTTTCTGATCCCTGTGTTAGTTTGCTGAGAATGATGGCTTCCAGCTTCATCCGTATTCCTGCAAAAGACAGGATCTCATTCCTTTTTATGGCTGCATAGTATTTGATGGTGTATATGTACCACATTTTCTGTATTCAGTTTATCAGTGGTGGGCATTTGGGTTGGTTCCATGTCTTTGTTATTGTAAATAGTGCTGCAATAAAACATACGTGTGCATATGTCTTTATAGTAGAATGATTTATATTCCATTGGGTATATGCCCAGTAATGGGATTGCTGGGTCAAATAGTATTTCTGGTTCTAGGTCCTTGAGGAATTGCCACAATGTCTTCCACAATGGTTGAACTAATTTATATTTCCACCAATGGTGTAAAAGTGATCCTATTTCTCCACAGTCTTTCCAGCATCTATTGTTTTTGACTTTTTAATAATCGCCGTTCTGACTTTCATGAGATGGTATCTCATCATGGTTTTGATTTGCATTTCTCTAATGATAAGTGATATTGAACGTTTTTTCATATGTTTGTTGGTACATAAATGTCTTCTTTTGAGAAGTGTCTGTTCATATCCTTTACCCACTTTTTGATGGGGTTGTTTTTTTCTTGTAAATTTGCTTAAGTTCCTTGTAGATTCTGGATATTAGACCTTGTTACATGGGTAGATGGCAAAAGTTTTCTCCCATTCTGTAGGTTTCCTGTTCATTCTGATGATAGTTTCTTTTGCTGAGCAGAAGCTCTTTAGTGTAATTAGATCCCATATGCAATTTTGACTCTTGTTGTAACTGCTTTTGGCGTTTTTGTCATGATGTCTCTGCTCATGCCTATGTCCTAAATGGTATTGCCTAGGTTTTCTTCTGGGGGTTTTATGGTTTTGGATTTTACATTTACGTCTTTAATAAATCTTGAGTTGGTTTTTGTACAAGGTGTAAGGAAAGGATCCAATTTCAGTTTTCTGCATATCATCAGCTGGTTTTCCCAGCACCATTTATAAAATAGGAAATCCTTTCCCCTTTGCTTGTTTTTCTCAGGAGACAGAAATTTCATAGAGGAGAAACAAAGTGAGAAATTAAAATAAAGGTGGTAAATGTGATTACAGAATTCTTAATAAAGCAACCTTTAGGCTGCCTTTCAAAGGGGTATTAAGAATGTTTCAGGTTACGTCAATAGGGTATTCCAGAGACAAGGAAGAAAAGATGCAAAGAAAAAATGTAATAAAGGGCATGGTGGTTCAAGGGACTAGTGTGGAGTTCCTTGTGGTAGTTGTTTAGGGACAAGTCAAAAGAGAATATGAAGATAAAACCACAAAGGTGGATATAATCTGTGATGGAGCTGTTATACTAAGCTGGAAAGTGTTAAGTATAAATTTAGGTATTCTGTATATCAGGAATGAGATTATCAAAACTTTGACAGAATACAAGTCTGAAGGCAATATGCAAAATTGAAATTTCTGGCATTGAATTCAACAGAAAGTTATAATATTTCAAACAAAAAATAATGAGGTCTGGAAGAGAGACATTGAAGCAACGATGGAAAGGTTAAAACAGAGTATATAATTACTTTTATTACAGATGATGGGGATTTTTTTGTTCAACCGTATGTGAAAAGAAAATAATAAAACACTAAAGAAAAATACCTTACAATTTTCTGTTTTAATAGAAAAGGTAGACTGGTCACAGTAGCTCATGCTGTAATCCTAGCACTTTGGGAAGTCAAGGAGGGTGAATCACCTGAGGCCAGGAGATTAAGACCAGCCTGGTAAACATGGTGAAACCCTGTCTCTAGTAAAAATACAAAAATTAGCCAGGAGTGGTGGCATGCACCTATAATCCCAGCTACTCAGGAGGCTGAGGCAGAAGAATTGTTTGAACCGGGGAGGTGGACATTGCAGTGGGCCAAGATCGTGCCACTGCACTCCAGTCTGAACAAAAAGAGCAAAACTCCAACTCAAAAGAAAAAAAATATGATAATGCTAATGAAAATCAAGAACACTGGTAGATCAGCATCACACCACATAACCATGTAACAAACCTGAACATGTATAATCAGCCGCTTTGTGATTTGGGTGAGCTATATTGTGTTAAAGGAATCAAGTGATATTTCCATTTGGATATGTCTAAATTTAGGAGAGAAGTTGAGATAAGGATCGAAGTGACAGGGTCACGGTGTAACTGAGGTTGTACATTAGAAAGAAGTGTTAAGAAAAAAAGATTAATGTGAGATAAAAGAAAGCTGAAGACAGGATTAAGGACTATTAGCAATTAAGAGTGGACAGAAAAGAAGGAACAAGAAAATAGCACATGGACAGTTAATATTTTGACAGAAAAAATTATGAAATATTTTTGTAAATGAGAAAAGAAAGGTTTTAAAACGAAGAGAGGTCAATAGTATCTCAAAACTATTCACACAATATATGAATAAATAATTACATTAGGTGTCTTAGTCCATCTGTGTTGCTACAAAGGAAGACCTAAGACTGGGTAATTTATTTTTTAAGATTGTTTATTTGATTCATCGTTCTGCAGGATATACAAGAAGCATGGTGTCGATATCTGCTTTTGATTGGGCCTCAGGAAGGTTCTACTCATGGTGTAAAGTAATGAGAAGCTGATGTGTATCAATATCACACTGTCAGAGGGCAGAAGCAAGAGTGAGGAAAGGGAGGTGCCAGAATCTTTTAAACAACCAGCTGTCTCTGGTACTAATAGAGTGAGAACAAACTCCTTTCCCCAACCTCCCAGAAAGGGCATTAATCTATTCATGAATGATGTACCCCCATGATGCAAACACCTCCCATTAGGTCCCATCTCCAATATTAGGGATCAACTTTCAACATTAGGTTTGGAAGGGATCAGCATCCAAACTATACTATATATACATATATTATATATTATCTATCATATATATATAATATAATAAGCACGACATGTTACCTATGAATAATTATTTACCCGTTTTTTTCTTAAACCAGATTGATGACATCCCCAATAAATCCTAAGTTATCAAAGGTGATTTTATTATTTATAAAAAACAAAATATATTTTGTTAAATTCAACAAAGATTATCAGGTTCATGTAGTAGGCAAATGTCTAGTGACCGGGGAATATATCACTTAACAAAAACAATGTTCCTTATGAAATTCCAGTTTAACAAATCAGAAAATAAAAAGGTAAATAAGTATAGAATGTGTCTGGTAAAATGTTAAGAAAAAAATTAAGCAGGTTAAGAAACAGAGGATGGTGTTGCAAGCATATGCTAGTTTAGTTTGCGTGGGCATGAAAGGTTCCACAGTGTATCAGCATTTGGGCACAGACCGGTAGGAAGTGATGATATGAACCATGTGGATGCCTGCGAAGGCTGTGAGCAGAGGAGTGATTTCATCTAAAGAGCTTTATAAAAGAATCCTTCTGACTCCTCTGTGATTACTTGATTGTAGGTGGATAGCTAGGGAAGACATTTAAAGACTATTTAGGAACACATTTTAGGAAAATAGTAGTGAGAGATAATGGAATCTTGGTGCACGTCAGGGTTTCTCAGTCTAGGTACTCTTGCCATTGTCGAAGGGCTAATTTGCTGCTGTGGGAGACTGCCCGCACTCTGCAGGACGCTTAGTGGCACCTCTCACCTCTACCCACTGAATGACAGTAGCCCCCTCATGTTTTGACAAGCAAACATATCACCAGATATTGTCCAATAATATGACTAGGGAGCAAAATCACCCTCAGTTGAGAACGCTGGTTTCTGTAGATAATGGGGGAGTGAAAGAATGTGTAAATAGATATATTTCATGGATAAAGCTGAAAGAAATTTCTTGTGAATTGGATGTACACTGTGAGAGAGATGATGCCAAGGTTTCTGACTTGAACAGCTGGATGATTAAATTGCCATTCCTGAGATATGGAAGACTAAAAGTGCAGTGGGAATCAATATATCAGTTTTGGCCTTGCTAAATTTGAAAATAGTTAGTTGTAAAAGTACAGCTTAAGGGAGAGCTCAGGCTGTGTATATGAATTTGGTTGCTATATGTATATAGATAGTATTTAAAGCCATAGAATGGATGAGCTCATCTAGGGATTGGGCAGAGATAGAAGACAGGATATATTCAGAGACTGAGCTCTAGGCTCCTACAATGTTGACAGCTGGGGAAAATGAGGAGGATCTGCAATGCAGAATGAGCTATCAGGTGTGTGCATGTGTGTGCATGCTGATGTGTGTGCTTGATTACCTATTTCCCGTTTTATCTCACCTTCATGAGTACAAAAAAATAAAACGTAAAAACATAGTTACAATGCAGTCTGAATGAGAATATTATTGTCTTATAGAAATTTTTAGTGACAAAATACCAACTTAACTGTGTCTACAGAATATTTTTCTCTTTAGATTAGCAACTCCTTCCTTTGGGGAATTGCCCCCTCTCTCCTCATCAAATCCTGTAATTTGGTACTGGCAATGAACCATAATTCTCATCTCTTTAGCTATAATAAAGATGATCTAACTCAAAACTTTCTGGGCCCAGGAGTTGCTGGCAGCCATTGTGGAAAATTTCAGTGCATTAAAAAAAAATTGTCTATATATAAAGCACGTAAATATAGACTGACAGCAGATATCTTGATGGCATCTGATGCTCTGGCCTAGGATCCTTGATGCCAAATATACTTTCAGCCTTCACAAATTTTGTTCTGAGACTAAATATTCATCACATCCTGCCTATTTCAAGTTGGAATTCTCTCACTTGAAACCCAAACCATTCTGCCTAAAATAATAATGCAAAAGAGTAAATAATTTCAAACACCCATCAAAGATGTTTCATGTTATGTAGACAAAGCAAGAAGAAAATTTAAATAAGCATGACATGATGTTACCTATGAATAATTATTTGCCTGTTTTTTTCTTACTCCAGGTTGATGATATACCAAATAAATCCTAAGTTTTCAAAGGTGAATTTTCTTAAACCCCCTAAAATAGTTTCAAAATGTTGATAGTGAGAGGCACTTGGAATTATTTTATTGGTGTCATAAATTCATGTGGAAACAACAAATTCAAATTTTATGTGGATGTGTAAAATTTCCTTACCTAAAAAGACAATTCTAACATTTGAAAAATTAGGATCCATTGCACTGTGACATAAGTTATGGTCATTTGCTTTTATTTAAAAATGGGCCAGGCATGGTGGTTCATGCCTGTAATCTCAGCATTTTGGAGACGGAGGTGGCTGGATCATTTGAGCCTAGGAGTTTGAGACCAGCCTGGACAACATGGCAAATCCTCATCTCTACAAAAAATACAAAAATTAGCCTGGCATTTTGGTGCACACCTACAGTGCCAGCTATCAAGAGGCTGAGGTGGGAGGATTGCTTGAGCCTGGGAGGTCAAGGCTGCAGAGAGCCTTGAACACACCATTGCACTCCAGCCTGGGTGACAGAGTGAGACCCTGTTTCAAAAAACTAAAATAAAGTAAAATAAAAATGAAAACGAATGAGAGGCCACCTTACTATTTTCAGCTTTATAGCACAAATTTCGTAATAAAGAAAATTTAAGAATAGAGCATGTTTTCCAAAAATAAAACAATTCTAGGGTTTTTAGAGTTCACTGAAAGGAATCTCTATTTTGAAAGCAATTTATTATTTGTTTATGTTACTGTTATGCTTTTCATCCTGGCCTCTTTCCATTATTGGTGCCAGGATATAGTTGATCAAAACATCTACAATTCTCTGATTACTACCTTTATAGTGAGCTCTTTGCTGATATTTATTATAAAATTTATTATAAACGATAATCCATAATTTTATAGTTCATCATCTGATGGTGTCTTCATTAAAGACTACATAAGTCTTATGCAGTCTTCATCTTATGTAGTCTTCATTAAAGACTACGTAAGTCTAAATTTGAAAGAAAGTTGCATGCAGCATCTTATGCCTATAGTCCTAGCAATTTGGGAGGCTGAGGTGGGAGGATCACTTGAGCCCAGGAGTTTAAGACCAGCCTGGACAAGATAGTGAGGCCCCCATCTCTACAAAAAATAAAAAATTAATAGTCAGGCATGCTGGTGTGTGCCTGTGGCCCCAACTACTCAGAAGCCTGAGGTGGGAGGATCTCTTAAGCCTAAGAGTCCAAGGCTGCAGTGTGCTAGGATCACACCATTGCACCCCAGCCTGGGTGACAGAGCAAGGCCCTGTCTCTTTAAAAGAAAAAGAAAATGCTGAAGAAGACATTTAAGAAGACTTAAAGAAGACTAACACTGTAAGATAGTGAACCATCATTAATTATTATGCTATAGCATTTTCTTTATCACTCATTATTTTTCACTTTTCTGTTCAAATTGCAGCGTAATGAATCAGAGGGGTTATTCTGCCTCTAACACTTACTTAAGCATCTAATGTCAAAATCTCTCATCTGCAAAGAGAAACAAAAATATCAATCTCATACTTAAGATTTACAGAGAAGCAAATGAGTGCTTATTTTTTAAAGTGCTAAACTCTAGCCAACTTTGAAAATATTAGGTCTTTATGAGTATCTTACAACATGATAAACATTCAATAAATATTTGCTAATATATGGAATCCCAATTTTACTCCATACACACAGTTACGTCTTACATAGTTAGTAATTGTTAGCTAATGTGTGGTTTTTCAGATGACTATATCTATTCTTTGTCTACTGCTGTTTGACAAGAAATATTAGACATAATGCATTTTGCAAGTCCCTTCACCCACCTAGCTCAGTTTCTTCATCTCTGCAGTGCACCTACAGATAAGTTATGGTGAGACAGTCCTTATGAAAACATATGGACAGAATTTAAATATGAACTAAGTTAATATGACCTTTTAAATTTCTAGATAATGGTAGATTTTTATGTAACTGTCAGAAATAATTAAAATATTATATACCTTTACTCAGTTACCCACAAAATCTATAGTAGAGTATAACAACAGGATTTTGACATTGTTATAACCAACCAATCTTACTTAGATTTTCCCTAGGTTAAGAGTATTTGTGTGTGTGTGTGTGTGTGTGTGTGTGTGTATTGTGTTTGTATGTGTATATAGTTCTATATAATTTTATCATATGTGTAAGTTTAATAAATTTGAAGTTTTAGAAACTTCCATAGTCATTTGCATGACTCTTTTCTTATGCTACTCTTCTTTATTTTGTTCTTTTCCTCAGTATTCATGTTAATCCAGGAAATACTGATCTAAATGATTTGATATTTAATGTAAGAGTAATTCTGAATAACTTGAGGAAAAAGTTTATGATAGGAGATTACTCAACATGTAGAGAAATAAGAATGAGACAAGAGGATAAAAAGAAAATAATCCACAGGCTTAAAGTTACCAAAGAAGAAATTATTAAAAATCAGATAGTAAATGTTATCATTACATTAAAAGTCATGAGGTCATGAAGAGAGTATTTTAAAGGGGGAGTTAAACAACACCATTAGAAATACATAGCAAAATGGAATATTTTCAACACCAGGTAGTTGTATATTAATGCATAACAATGAAATAATTCAATTAATTTGAATATCTACTTAGTGAATATCATATAAATCAATCTGCAGTAATGAAGATACAGAAAACACATTATTCTCTAGGTACTTATAGTCTAAAAGGAAAAATAAAATACATGCATGCATGTGCAAGAGTTGAAATGAGTAATCTAGACAATATGTAGATAAGGAATCCAGAGGTAAAAGAGAGCAATTAGGTTCAATAATATTCCACAAAAGAGATGGAGGATTAATTATACTTTGGTATAATAAGTAGGAGATTGCTAGAGAAAAAGTAAAAGATAAAGACAATGAGCCCAAGGTATGGATAAGAAAAAAAAAAAACTGTCATCAAGAAAGCTGGGTTGACTGCAAGCAGGATTTACATTAGGGAGTAGGAGAAGATAATGTTTCACTGATAAAGCCTGGATTATATTATAGGATTCTTGAAAACAAGTGAGATCCCAGACCCACACATCAAACTAGGTGAGGTGGCAGGCACACACTTATTTTAATTCTTCCATTCTATGAGATACTGTGAGTTGGCACTCGCCTGGCATAAATGATGTGCTTTTAATCTATAAAATTCTTTGTCCAATTTTAACCAAAGAACTTTTCATTTTTGCAGTTATATTTTCACAGTATCCCAAACAATCCCTGAACACATAGAATGTGGGTGTAACTGATAAAACTGCGTGTACAGATACGGCTAAATTGCTGTGTAATCAGGGTCTGATTGGGTCTGATTATGAAAGTGCTCCTTAATGAATACAAATGTTTGCTAGACTGTTAAAATTCCTTCTTATATTATTATGTCTTCACTATATAATAATTGCAAAGCACTGAAGAACAACTATTCTTTTTTTTATAATTTTTATTTTATTTTTGATTGACACACAGTAAATGTATATATTTATGGGGTATACTATGCTGTTTTGATCCATGTACATGTTATGTAATGATCAAATCAGGATGACCAGGATATTCATCACGTTAAGTATTTCTTATTTCTTTGTAATGCAGACATTCAAAGTTCTCTGTTTTAGTTATTTTTAAATATACATTTTTGTTAACTCCAGTTTCTCTAATATAAAACAAAACACTAGAACTTATTCCTTCTAGGTAACTGTAACATCGTATCATTAATGAATCTCTCCTCTATTTCCTTTCCTCTATACTTCATAGCCTCGGGCAACTATTCTACTGTCAACAGCTATCATTTCAATTTTTAAAGAGTCCACATATAAGTAAGATATTGTAGTATTTGTCTTTCTGTGCTTGGTTTAAAAATAAAAAAAAACCTGAAGGCATCACAATACCTAACTTTCAACTATACTACAAAAATATAGTAACCAAACAAAGTATGGTACTGGCATAAAAACAGACACATAGACTGATGTATCAGAATAAAATGCCCAGAAATATATCCACACACTTACAACCTACAGGTTGTTGACAATGGAGCCAGGAACACACATTGAGAAAAGGATAGTCTCTTCAATAAATGATGTTGAGAAAACTGGATATCTACACGTAGAGGAATAAAATAAGACCCTTATCTCTCACCATATGAAAAAATCAGCTCAAGATGGATTGAAGACTTAAATATAATACTTGAAACTATGAAATTACTAGAAGAAAACGTAAGGCAAAAGTTTCATCACAGTGGTCTGGGCAAAGATGTTTTGGATAAGACCACAAAAGCAGAAGCAAGAGAAGCAAACTAGACAAATGAGATTACAGCAAACTAAAAATCTTTTGCACAGCAAAGGAAACAATCAATAGAATGAGGAGACAGACTAAAAGTGGGAGAAAATATTTGCATATTTGCGAACTAGACATCTGTTAAGGGTTTAATAGCCAAAATACATAAGGAACTCAATCAACTCAATAGAGAAAAAACAACCCATTTAAAAACGGGGGGGAAATTCCTAAATAGATATTTCTCAAAGAAGACGTACAAATGCTTAACAGGTATATTAAAAAAATGCTCAGCATCACTAATAATTAGGAAAATGCAAATCAAAACCTTCTAACTCTTGTTAAAATGACTATTATTTTTAAAAAAGATAATTTGAGGCAGGAATGTGGAGAAATGGGAGCCCTTCCAATGATTGTTTGGAATATGAATTAGCACAGCCACAATGGAAAATATTATGGAGATCCGCAAAACATTAAAATTAGACTTACCAAATAATTCAACAATCTTCCTATTGGGTATATATTCAAAAGACATGAAATCAGTATGTCGAAGAGACACTGATAGTAGCAGGTGGGTGTAACTGATAAAATTGCATATGCAGATACTGCTAAATTGCTGTGTAACTGAAGAGTATGTTGGAGAGACATCTGTACTCTTACGTGTATTGTATGATTATTCACAATAGCCAAGACATAGCATCCACCTAAGTGCCTATCAGTGGATGAATGTATAAAGAAATTGTGGTATATAAAATGGAATACTACACAGCCATAACAAATATGAAATTTCCGTCATTTACAACATCTTGGATCAACCTGGAGGATATATATTCTTTTTTGAGTCTCACGTGTTTAAAGTTTTACTTTTATAAAATGTTAAAAATAAATAACATTAATTGACTTTTTAATATTATCTTTAAAAATGCTAGTATGCTAGTAAACTAGTAAGCCAGGTCATCCTTACACAAACAATTAGTCATAGCCATGTAGTATCAAGTATCCTCTTAGAAAATGACATGTGGAACTTATTTGGATATATATAGGTCAAATAACATTCAACAAACAAAAAGTGGGAGTATTAACACTGTTAAATTTTTTTTTAATTGAAACAAATATATTTTTTAGTTAGAGTCATCTTTCTAGTTGATAAACTATAGGTTTGTAACACAACATATGAGATAAATCAAATAAAGATACATACATCTCTATGGTCATTAGAGTGGTAATCTGGGGGTTTAAATTTTTATTGCTCAGCAAAAGAGGCAGCTAAGAAAGCTAGGCTCTTTTTAACAACTACAGAGAAAGGTCATTAATATAAACCTTTACTATCTCTTACTTTAAATTTACCAGGTTAACATACTGTCTTTTCTGTAAAGCTTATCCATCCCATTCCTCTATTACCAGAAGAATTACCATTTCTTCTGGACTTTTGAGAAGTTTCCTCTCAAATGTTAAACCTGTCCTTGCTAGTAAGTCTCTCCCTAGGGTGCATTCATCTTTGTCTTCAAGTTTACGTATATTCTGGGTCTTGATTCTATCATTTATGGTGTGTCAAATTTGTAAATTATGTTATAATACTCATCCTCCAAACAACTGCTTTAAACTTTAACTGTTTTCTATAATTAATAAAATAATATGTAGTATATAAATTGTTCACATAGTAAATAGGCTAGCGTATACTTAGAGCACTTAGCCTAGTCACTGACAAGTAGGAAGAGATCATGGCATGTTATTTTCCTCCTTTTTCTTACGTTTTTTTCATGTCCATACTTCACAAATAAATGTCTGGAGCCATTCCATTTTTTCATCATCAGATTTAAATTTGTTTCACCATTGCATGCTCTACAAAATTGTCTTTATAAAAATCACCACCGATCTGCAATTAGTCTCAATCCATCTGTTATCATTCTTCCCTCTCTGAGATTTCAAGTGCATTTCACACTTTTAATTATTGCCTCTTTCCTGAAACCCTCTTCTCCTTTGGTTTCCATGACCCTTATTTTCCTTTCCTTACTCCACATTATCCTCTTCTTATCTCTAGAGAATTTAGTGGCTAGTTAAGCATATTTTCGCAAAGTTGTATGAGGATTCTAAAGCACTAACGGTAACGAGCTATGCAGTTCTGTTGGACTACTTCACTTCTGTAACTTACCTTTATGAATCTATAAAATGGGTTGGTTTAATATTATTAACATCTAAGATTCTATCAAAAGTAGAGATTGTGGAATACAAGATTATTTTTCATTTTAATTTGAAAAGTATAATTCAAGTGACATATAATTTATATAACAAAATAGATCATGCCATAGAAAGTTGATCCAAGAATGTGAGGAGTAAATAAAGTGTTAAACTAGTGATATAGTAGAGTAAGTGATATAAATTTGTTGCCAGAGTTGTATAGATTTTCCTATAAGACTCTTCCATGATTCCAAAAGATTCCATGGATCTTTTGAACATCACTAGGATTGCAGTAACTTTTCACAAAATTACAGGTCAACTAAAGAGTCCCCCTGTTAACTTTTCCTCGTCTCAAATTTCTCATTTCAATTTTAGTATCATTAGTATAAGTCTCCTAGAGTCAAAAATGAAATATGAATTTATTCATTGTAGACATAACAAACTCCATTTGCTTTTAAATATTTTTATTCAAAATACTACATAACAAATTTCAATATAGATAAAATTTATTGATTGATTCAATCCTACTTAATACTAGTGTGAGCTATTCTAAGTTTTAGAATACATATGTGAAATTTCTGGAGTATTTATTAAGAGTACAGACATATTCATGCTCTTCAGATATGAAGCTCCCAAACCTATTTGTATGCTTGTCCTGGTTTTCATCAAACATCTGAGGGCTACCTTTTGTCCTGGTTTTCATCAAACATCTGAGGGCCACCTTTTGCACTATATTAAGTTATGTTTGTGATACAAGCATGAATCAAAGATACTGCCTTGAACATGAACGATACAGAATTACAGACACATACAAACAACTAACCCAAATAAATAAAATCAGAGATAAGGGCAAGCGCAATGGGAGTACATGGTTAAAGTGTAGGCTGGAGACTATGGCATCAAATGATACGAACTTGGAATGAGACTTGGGGAAACTTCAGGAAGAATTACGAAACAGATTTTAGACTTTAGATCAACCTAAAAAGCAGCTCATAGTAAGGGAACCATGATGGATGTATACAGATGGTTCACTGTGGTTGGAGTAGATGTAACACCTTATAGTTCCTTCTTATCATTTGTTCCCTTCTTTCAGCAATATCCAATCCTCAATGAAAAGGACATTGATAATGGTCCATATTGTGATAGGTTTTATTTGTATATTCTTATTTAACCGTTTCCGAAACCTGATTAAATACCTTTGCTATTCCCATTTTGTCAGAGTGGTTGAAAAACCAGGATTCAAATTGTGATTTCTGATCACCAAAGATCATGCTAATTGTCTTGTTTTCATTATGCAAATAATAAATATACACACGTTTATTTATTTAGTTAGTTAGCTAATCCCCCTCTACTTTAGTGTTAACCACTTATCACAAGCCCTCATATTTTTATCTTGATTATCATAAATCTCTGCTTCTACTGACAGAATTTTAGATCTGGCTAATGCTGGAACAACCCATTTTATAAAGGTAAGTTAGAGAGGTGAATTTATTTAACAAAACTGCGTAGTTAGATACTGTCAAGAACCATAGCCAGAAGCAGAAGCTTTTACATCTCTTGCCATGTTACTTTCTATTTTACTATCCAATTTATTTTTTCTCTGTCAAATGTAGCAGCCAAGAATGTTCCTTAAATAGTGCTTTTATCATGTTAGTCTATGACTAAATGCTATATTAAAGCCCCATTTTTTGTTAAAAGAGGGGGAAAAAACTCTTTAATGCATACTGTGAGCCATCTCTGTCTTCATATCTGGTTCTGTGCAGTATATTCTAAGAAGCACTATTTCAACAACTCATTATTTCATGGCAACAATTGAATGTATCAGATGGAAAGGAACTGTGCTTTGCACACAAACACAAATGTGCTTTTGTCTGCCCCAACCTTTGTTCTTTCTAAGTCTAATGACCAGGAAAATATCCTCCTAATCTATAATCTGTCTTCCACTTGTGTTCTTAGTCCTACACGCTGCCATTTGGTCTGTTACAGTCTCTCCTTCCTGTAGCCCCTCCCTCCCTCCCTCCCTCCCTCCCTCCCTTCCTCCCTCCCTCCCTCCCTCCCTCCCTCCCTTCCTTCCTCCCTCCCTCTCTATCTCCCCTTCTTGCTTTTGTCAGTGATTTAAACAACTTCAAATCTCACCTAGTTGTGGCAAGAATATTGGAGAAAGTTTACTTTCTTTTTTACTAAGATCATTAAAAACTGTAGTGCTTTTTAAAAAAATAATCAAAATGTATATCTTCCATCCTCTTGCCTTATTAGAATAACAATTAATGATTATACTTGTAAAGACTAGTCTATTTATGTATGTGCATATAGTCCTTTTTTTTTTTTTTTTTTTGAGACAGAGTTTTGCTCTTCTTGCCCAGGCTGGACTGCCATGGCGTGATCTCAGCTCACTGCAACCTCTGCCTCCCGGGTTCAAGTGATTCTCCTGTCTCATCCTCCCAAGTAGCTGGGATTACAGGTGCATGCCACCATGAGCAGCTAATTTTTGTATTTTTTATAGAGACGGGGTTTCATCATATTGGTCAGGCTGTTCTCAAACTCCTGACCTCAGGTGATCTGACCATCTTGGCCTCCCAAAGTGCTGGGATTACAGGTGTGAGCCATCGCACCCAGCCTATATTCCCTACAAACAAAATTGCATGTAAGATATTTATCATGTGTGCTTTAGTAAACCAATAAATACAAGTTGAACTACAGGTTATAGTTAGCAGTTCAAATAATCTGTAGTTTTTGTTGTTTTTGTTTTTGGTTTTTTGGTTGTGTTTTGGTTCAAAGAGACTTAGAAACCATTTGGTTCAATTCCTCTACTATTTCACCATGTATTTCTTTTAGAACTTTCTTTATACAAGGGAAAAAACTGAAACCCAGCAAGGAAATGTAACTTGCTGGTCAAGGTCAATGACTAAATCAGTCACAGAAGCAGTAGAGAAAGCTAAGGTACACTGAACTACTGTGTACTAGAGTCTACAAAATGACTGATATGCAGGTATTCTTCAGTCTTTGCAGCAAATCTGTAAAGTAACTAAGTACAGTTATCCTCATTTGACAAATTAGAGACCAACAGTGAGGAGCTGGGGAACTGGAATCAAGCTTATCTAGAAGGTATGTCACAGAAATTGGTACTCAGCTCTGTCTGAATGCAAGTTGTGGTAATGTACACTAAAGCAGAATTCACAGGTGATACACCTTTAAAAACCTGATTAGGAAACAAAATTTAAAAAAAGAAAAAACGTACATGTATATGCTTTACTGTAAACTCATTCATATCTATTACATAAGTAAATTTCCACTACAGAACAGTCAATGAACAGCATATCATTATCTTCCTACTCCTCCTTTTTCTGATGCTACTACTACTGCTACCATTACTACTACTATTAATGCTACTACCATTATTACCACCTATATTACTAGTAGAACTATACTGTAATAGTTTCTAAAATATTTTCCAGGAAGTTGTCGAAGTTATTTTTATTTAAAATGTACAACCACTGTATGAGATAGATATTGCTCTTATCTTCCTTTTGAAGGAAGAGGCAAACACACACACACACACACACACACATATAGAGGTTAAATAATTTTCTTGAGGAAATGAGTAAAGGATACTGGATAGACGTTATAGCCACCAGGTCAAATGGAGGCAGAATGAATATAGATCCTGCAATAGAAATGATTACATTCTAGAACCAAAATTGTCCTCAGGCATGTAGGCAGATAAATATAGAATTATATCCTTGATTAAATTGTGTTTATGTTCTTTACTATTTTATATATTTGGCCAAACTGTATATGAATTCTTGTACAAACTAAAGATAGTACTGACTTTACAGGATTACAGTTAAAATTAAGTTAAATATTAAGCATTTAATTGGCACTTTATCCATGGTAGATATTTAGAAGACACTTACTTTTTGTGTGTGTGTTAAACATCATTGTCTAAATTTATGAGAATATAAAAATTAGTAGCATGATTTAGTAGGATGTATGTATTTGTATTCATGCATATTAAAAAACCTGAGTTTGGCCGGGCGAGGTGGCTCACACTTGTAATCCCAGCACTTTGGGAGTCTGAGGCAGGCAGATCACAAGGTCAGGAGATGGAAACCATCCTGGCTAAAACAGTGAAACCCCGTCTCTACTAAAAATACAAAAAATTAGCCGGACGTGGTGGCGGGCACCTGTAGTCCCAGCTACTCAGGAGGCTGAGGCAGGAGAATGGTGTGAACCTGGGAGGTGGAGCTTGCAGTGAGCCGAGATCACACCACTGCACTCCAGCCTGGGTGACAGAGTGAGACTCCATCTCAAAAAAAAAAACAAAAAACGACAAAAACAAACCAGAGTTTATATGTGTAAGAAACTGATCCTTCTAGAAAAGCTTTAGTGTGTGTGTATATATATATACACACACATATATACATATATGTATATATACACACACATATGTGTATATATATACACACACATATACGTGTGTGTGTGTGTGTATATATATATTCCTCATGACACATTTTAAATAAATATACTAAGGTCTGAGTCAAGAAACAGAATGACTAGCAAAAGTAAAAGTAACAAATTATTACGATAAAAATTGTCAGAAAAAAAAAAAAAATGCTAAGGACTACAGGGCACGCCACCCAAACTACTACCTCTAAAATGAGCTATGGAAGTTCAGAGTACAGTTCAAAGACCACATTACAAACACAAATTGAACAGTTTTCCTATCACAAAGCCAACCTCTTTGGAACTGTAACATTATTCATGAGAAAATTTTAAATCCTTTTAGATATACTTCCAAAAATGTCATGTCATTTCAAGAAAAGTTAAAAAAAAATCAGCCAACTACTACTTCCTACCCTTCTTTGTTTATAAAATATTTTTTACCTGAAGTGCCTTGCATAGAATAACCAGATTCATAGCAACTTATAAGTCAATTCACTGTAATAGCCTGGAAACCAGGATGATTAATGTGTAGCTCTTAATATATTCGAAAGGTTGTGTCTACATGCAAAATATTCTTTCTCAGTTCTGCATATAATATATGCCACAACACCTTGCCAAGCACAAAGATTGAATTCTAATAAAGAATAGAATTTATCAGAGTAATATAAGGTAGCATAGCTTTTCATAATAAGGACCCTTAAGGAACATGAACTTTAACTATGAAATATTGTTTCTTTTTTTCATTCAAACATATGTCACAAAATCTTGTGTAACAATGTGATATCTTCTTATTAAATATAATTTTCTAGAACTGAAGCATAATTTTTCCAGCAATTTTATGTATAGTTGCCTTATTTTGTTACATTCTATACAATTTCAATAACATATTTTTAAAGCCCCTAAATTAGAAAGAGAGAGAAGTAAAGAGAAATTTACTGACTACTACCTAGTATGGAGAATAAGTTTTAATTCATGTTAATGTATTTCTGAATGTCTTCATGCACTACAGTGAAAATGAATAATTACAAAGGGTTTATAAATTAATTGTTCTTGTGGTTCTAATCAATAATATATTAATATATCAATTATGTATAATTTTTAATCAAATCAAAACATACTCTTTCATTATTGCTACCCAGTATTATTATTTTTCCATAGCATACACAAAAGGCCAATTTGCCATAACCAAGTTTAGGGGGGTACACTAAATAACTAATTGAATACCTTTGAAAAAAATAAAATGTTCAGAGTTGGGGACACTTTCACTTCTTTCCTAGGTTCTTCTGAAAATATATCATGATTCTTTACTCTTTGCTTCTCAAGTTACAGCCCCATTAGCAAAGTGAACTTTATCCTCGATATGAAACTGACATAGATTCTGTTTAAGACTAATGAATTTTCCTTTAATAGAAATCATATCAGTTGTAGTCTCATCCAGTGGGTGGGGAGTACCAACAGAGAGAAAGCAGGAGAGAATGTTTTGGGGCAATGGAACTATTCTGTGTCTAGACTGGAGTGGAGGGTAAACAAGTATATACATTTGTCAAGCCTCATCAGACTGTCCACTTTAAATGAATACATTTTATTGTATGTAAAGTTATACATTAAAAACCCCAGAAGAATTTGAGTGCCTATTATGTACCAAAATAAAGTATAATTCATAAATTCTAAATTTAGTTATAATTTTGAAAAACGGCTTTGTGAAACAAATGCCTTTGTGTTGTTTAGCACATTTCAAAACGTGGGTATCTTTTTCAGAGTTTCATAACTTTAGTGAGAAGTTGAGTCTCTCAGGCTGCCTTCAGTTAAGTTCTTCATTGCTCATATGGACAGAACATTCTACTAAGTTCTGGGGCAGGGTGTAAAACCAATAAAATCTGGGATACCTGTCTTCAAAGAGTTGACAATTGAGTGGGAGATTTAAAGTATTTCGCCACCTTTAAAAAGCAACAGATAAATGAGAGCAAATGAAAATTGCACAGTCACAGTGCAAGTTCTGAGGTGTAGTATATGAGAAAAGCGATCAGAGTGAGTCCGAGTTAATCAGGAGAAGTGCAGAAATGATTTGTGTTTTCGGCCAGGCAATGAAGGAGAGGGAAGACAGGTTGGGGGGAAAAAGGAGGGAGGTCAGTTTTAAACAGATATGCACACTGAAAGCAGTTTCTAATGAAGAAAGATTGTCTTTGCAGCATCCAGTTGGGATTACTGAGGGCCTCTACGTCATACCATCTCTATTCCTCCATTAGAATGCCATCCACAAAGGTGCAGAATGAAAGAAGACTTGTGACCTCCTGGGGCTTTTCTATCCTCTTGCTACTCGGAAGCAAAGCATTTCTATCTTTTCTTTCGTTACAGCTCAGTCAGCTAACATTTTAAATAGATTATTAGCTTTAAAAACTCTATGAGAAATAAAACAACAAGTTCCAAAGTATATTTATTTTTTCTGAGTATATGACAATTTCCATCTAATTACTGAATAATTTATTGATATAATGTATTGAATAATACATAAGGTCTTATTTATTTTCTCCATCAATTTGGAAAATCCACAACCTAAATTATTTTTGAGTTTGGCTGGCAATTCTGACAAATTCATTAAGATTCATAGTCTTTCCAAATATTAAGAGTCTAATCCTATCCCTGATTATAATTTCCACAGATATGTCCTAGGTACCCACTGCAGCTTTCTTCCCAATATTGTCTTTTTTCTTCACCCTGTATTTTTAGCTACAACTCTTTGAGTGCAAGGAATAGAGAGATACTCAAATTTTCCCAAGCACAGAAGAGAGGTGTTTATCATACTGATGTGTAAAATACAAAATGCATGGCACATATATTTACATATCCGTGTGTCCATTTTATACACACACATACACACACAGAGGTTATATTGCATATTACAGCAGTAATCTGTAACCAGAAAAATGTCTGCTTGTCTGTGAAACAATGTGCTACAGGGAACTCAAATAAGGGTGTACTGGATTGTGTTAGATGTCAGAGAATCAGGAGTGAGCAAGACAGACATGATCTTTGAATTCATGAGATGTGAAGTCTAAAGGGCAGACAGGCATTGAGCAAAGCACTATTCAGAGAAGTGCAGACGCTGTAAAAGTATATAACCAGAACTCCTAAACACCATAATACAGGCTTTCTATGGAAAATTAAGGTAAAACTATGGGCTGAAAATTATTGAAGTCAGCTATCTTAAAAGTAGGCGGAGAGAATTTTATGGGTTCGACAAGTTTTTGCATACTTGTGGAGCTCTTAAAATTTTCTCCACCTACATTTTCATGGCTCCTCTGAAACCAGTAACTTATTTGTTTTCTTTGTGTACTGGTTTCAGAGGAGCCATGAAAATTCTCCAATCATCCGAAACACAAGTTGATACCAGAAAATCCACCTCCGTTGTTACAAAACTTAATAATTTAAAAAATTATTGTTGAACTTAACATTTAAATTCAAGTTCAAATTCACTGCTTCATTCATTCAATAAATAGTTATTAAGCATCTACCATGTACCCACCCTTATTCCAAGTAAAAGGCAAGGAACAGTGAACAACCAGGGTGACCAAACATTCTGGTTTGCCATGGACCATCGCAGTGATAGCACTGAAACTGCCACATCCTGAGAACCTCCCTACTCCCCTTCCCCAGTCTCACACCAACCAGAACATTTGGCCACCCTAAAAAAGACACAACACATCCTTAACTCTGTAAGGTTTAAATTCCAGGTGGAGGAACAAAACATAAACATACACTTCCATGTGTATGAGGCATTAATAAAAGCAAAGAAGAAAAGTTAAGCCAGGCAGTGGAAAAAGGAATAAGGAGCTAGAGTTTTTGACATGTTATTCAGAAAAGGCTTCTCTAAGGAAGTGATATTTAAGCAGAATCTCAAATAAAATGAAGAAGCCAGCCATGAAAATATCTGGGGAAGTTTCATAAAGAGAATAAAAGGGCAAACTTTCTGAAGAACAGAAGGCTTAGTAGGCTCAAGAAAGTTCAATGGGATTAGAGAGGTAATTGGGGACTAACTCAGGCCAAACGTTGGTTAGATACTGATTTAATTTTCAGTGTGATAGGACACCATTGAAGAATCTAAACAACAACTGATTTGTGAACTAATAACATACTACTTTTGAAAGCTTAGTTGTCTCAAAAAAAGTGCTGGAGAGTTAGTTGTTTTCTTATTTTGGCTCACATTTTTGTTATACTTTTTTTGTGATATTTTAAATGGAAAATCAGGACTTCAAGATTTCTAGTTAGAAAGTTCAATCCTTTTTTTGGCATAAAACAACTTCTCCTTTTTTGTTACTGTTTTGATAAACATACTATATATACTTTAAAATAATATGTATTCTACAATCTAGTGTACATAAAAAGCCATATGTGTGATCACGTGCACTGAGAAAGATATAAAAATACATATTAAGAAATAAATAAGATTACCTCAAGGCGAGGAAGTAAAAGATTAAGATAATAACAAAATAGTATCTCGATTTTTGTATAATTAAAAATATAGACCAAGCACAGTGGCTCATGCCTGTCATCCCAAAACTTTGGGAGGCTGAGGCAGGCAGATACCTTGAGTCCAAGAGTTCAAAACGAGCCTGGGCAACATGGTCAAATCGCATCTCAACAAGAAATACAAAAAGTTATCTTGGTATGCTGTGTGTGCTTGTAGTCCCAGATACTTGGGAGGCTGAGGTGAAAGGATGACTTGAGCCCAGGAGGCGGAGGTGGCAGTGAGCCAAGTTCACGCCACTGCATTCCAGCCAGGGTGACAGAGCCAGATCATGTCTCAAAATAAAATAAAGTAAAATAAATATAATTTTATATCCTGCATTTTTAAATTACAGAATATTTCTATTTCTGTTTCGATATAGAATCTTTTAAATTAGTTGTCATCATCTTTATCCCTATTCTCCTTTCTCACATCATGACAGATATTGACAACAATATCAACAAAAAGAAAAACCAAAAAGTAAACAAACTAAAAAACTATAGCTGTCGAGGACAAAAATCACCACCTAATAAAATTAATGTGTTTTGAAATTGCCCATACAAATACTTAATTCTTATATAACTAGAAATTTAATGTGATACTCTGCATGGTTACTTAATTTTATATGCATTTTTCAAATTTTATGTATGATTTCAAAAATATGCATTATTTGTGTGGGCAACATTAAATATATTAATTTTATTAAGTGAATTTTGTCTTGAACCTTATTATTTGAAGATTGTTTTGAAATAATAAAAAAATCCTCTAAACAATGGTTATTTTCTCTTACTAAGGTACAATGTAAATAAATGTCAATTTTAATATAATTTTTATAATTGCCATTTTAATTTGTCTTTATCAGTAGTTTTTCAGACAATACTTCCATTACCTGACTGGAAATGTGTCCCCATAATATTTGCTAAATAATGAATGAAGATAAACAGTTTACCTATCTGCATTATTTTCTATAAAATGTCATTGAATTATTTCTTGAACACTAAATGGATATTTTTGTATCTCTGACACTCTTACCAAAAGTTTTGTTTCTTTTTTCTGTTTTTGACACAGGGTCTTGTTCTGTCACCCAGACTGGAGTGGAGTGGTGCAATCACAGCTCCTTTCAGCCACCAACTCCTGGACCCAAGCAATCCTACCACCTCAGCCTCCTGAGTATTTGGGACTACAGGCATGATTCACTGTACCTAGCTCTCAACCAAAAGTTCAAGATCATCAAGCATTGCTTTACAAGGTTTGAAATATCCTACTCTTTTTAGGCATTATAGTTCTATGTTGCTATTATTAATAGTAATTAACATAAACAAATATATGAATAACTATGAATATCTTAAAAAAATTTATTACACAATGTCACTAACCTCAGAGATGGAAAAAATAATTTAATAAATTATGCTTTTTGGAGGAATTTCCCTATACTTTATCTCCATTTAGAAAAGATATGTTTTTAATTTGCAATGCGAAATATGGCTTTGATTGGACTGCAACTTATTTTCAACATTTTCATTACATTCTTTGGTGCTAAACCATGGCAGTTTCTAAAGGATTTGAAAGATGGTGAAATAGGTTTAATAAATAAAGGATTAAGAAAGTATTTCTCCGTATCATTGTTGTTTTAAAATCTGAAACTAAAGGCTGAGGTAAAACCTGGAACTAAATGCTGAGGTATAATCAGCTAAAGACTGATTATAGCCTTCAAATATACTGAAGAATAGTTTCTACATTGAAGTTTACAGCTTCATTTCCTAGAAAAAGTAGACTACAAAAACGCAGTGGATTTGGGTAACAGAACGATGAATTCAAGTATCTATTATTTTTTAGTTGTGGAATATTTGAGTTGTTGTGTGCTCAACCTTGAACATTTTTTAAGAAGGAAAAATAAATCCAAGGTTTTTTGTTTGTTTTCAATAAATTAAGTGCAAATAAGAAAATAAACAGTAAATTACAAAGTCCTTTTTTATTTCAGTGTTCAATCTTCTCTACTTAAATTTTTAAAATTATGGCTATAAAGATATTTATTTACAGAAGATTTCAAGAAGTTTCTCCTTATTTTTCTAAAATGTCACATGTGCCAAATGAAATGCCTGTGTGTATATGACATCACAGTATTTCAACCAGCATTTATTTATGATCGTGCATTCTTTAATTATATGGAATAGCCAGAAGCTAATGTAGATAACAATATTTTTCTACACATACATAAACAAACACATACACACACTTTAAGTAGAATGTGAGCTCCATTATGTATAAATATGGTGTATGTTTACTTAAGCAGAAATTACCTCCAAGAGTCTATAACAATAGACTATCATATACATTTTTACACTTTAAGGTAGCCAGGTATTATATAGAAGTTTTATAATGTATAAATTTAAATTATAAATAATGCATCATCCCACAATAATTTTCATATTCTAAAAATTTCTATAAAATATATTATTTTATTCACTGAATGTTTCAATGTAACCTCTTCAAAAATAAATAAATTTTTCAGTGAATCATTATCACTGCTAAGGTAAGTGGAGGGTTTAAAAATTCTTTTCTCAATTCCATTATAGTGAAAGCTTGAGGATTTTGTATGGTTATTAGGCACACAATGCCATTTTTCCTTATTAAACTGTCACCAAATTTTTCATATAGCTCATATTATTCTCCACGAAAGAATAATTATGGGATAACAAGGTACACAATTTTACATTTGAGCCAGGCTGCTCTGAAGATTTGGAGTTTTTGTTTTGTTTTGTTCTGTTTAATGTCTTTGTGAATATAAAAATAACACAAAGTCCATCCTGATAAACATGCACACATACACATACATACTCACAAACACAGAGAGAAAGAGGCAGAGATTTGAGGGGAGAGAATGGATGGTACAAAGTACTGATGCATGGAGACTGTGAAAAAAAGGAATTTAAAAAAATCCATCAGCCAAGAACGCAACAAAAATACAAACTTTAGTAGAAGATAAGAAATAAGCAAATAAGCAAATTACTTCTAACTTGAAAGACACCTACAGATGATTTAAAGAAATGAAACAGATATTAATGTGTAAACAAACTTGAACAGATTTAAAATTTAGTTAATTTGATTTATTCAGCTCTTTTATATCTCTAAATTCTAATGAATGCATACATAAAGCTATGAGTGATCATAAGAATATAAGCTAATTTCATTCAGTCTCATTATTCTAAATTACAAAATGGCAGTAACATCTATTCCTTTATGTTGTTAGGTTGAACCTTAATTGACATAATGCATTTAAAACACACTTCATAAAATATAAAGTGACACAGACATGAAAGTGTTCACATTAGGTTGCCCTCCAACTTTTTGTGACAATGCAACAGTTTTCTTTAAAAGCAACATATGGGACAGTTTTTCATGGAAAAAATATAGCTACGTTAGTACACACTTGGAAATAACATTCTGATCTGGTCATTAAGGAAGCTAATCTTATGTCAGTGTCAAAACCCAGTAAATGATAAACTGGCTGCTGCAGCGGTTAATAGTTGAAAAATTGTAGTTGTGGATATAAGTAAAATACAAAAGCTGTATTCTTTACTATCTCTTTGGCTATATAAGAAAAGACGTGGGGATAGGGCTTCAGAAGCTTAAAAGTGAATACATCCTTCACTGAGGAAGCCATAAGCTCCTACGAAAAAGCCAGAATAAAAGACGTTTTAGGTACAATGTATAACAAGCATTTGACTTGCAGCAATATGCTATGCATATATGCAAACAACTAAGAGGCATTTGATGAAATTTAAACCTCAGAGTGGTATTTCTATTCAGCAATATCAAGGGAAAGTTCTATTTGTAACAAAGAATTATAAGGCTAAATTTAGTTCATTAAATTCAAATACAAGGCATTTTAAAATCTGACCCTAATTTATCTTTTCAAGCCTGCCTGTCATTTCTGAACCATATATACATTGTGAATGAAGATTCTGTGTTCTATAGCTATAAATTTATTTTTGCTAATTATTCTATTCAGGGACTTTTTCTATTCAAGTACTTTTTTATTTCTACATAATAGTTGTATCTTTACAAGGCACAGGAGTTTTTTGGATACATGCATACAATACATAATTATCAAATAAGGATAACTGAGATATCCACATCATTTGCTTGTGTTGAGAACATTTCCAATATCCCCTTCTATTTTGAAATATATAATAAATTCTTATTAACAATAATTGTCCTAGTATGCTATTGAACACTAGAACTTCTATCTGTTTGTATTTTTGAACCTATTGACCAGTCTCTCTTCAATGCCCACCACCCTCTTCCCTTCCCTGACTCTGGTAACCACCATTCTACTATCTGTCTCCATGGGATAATTTTGTTTCAGCTCCTACATATGAATGAGAACATATTATACTTCTTTGCCTCGCTCGTTTTAATTAACCTCTAGTTTCATTTATCTTGCTGCAAATGGCAGCATTTTATTCTTTTTATGGATGAATAATATTACATCGTGTATGTGTACCACATTTTCTTTATCCATTCATTTGTTAATGGACACTTAGGTTGATTCCATATCTTGGCTATTGTGAATATCGCTGCAATGAACATGGGCGTGCAGCTATCGCTTCAATATACTGATTTCCTTTAGGAAAAAGTGCTTTTTTAGGAAAACTTGCCTTCACAAAATTAATGTCTTAGAATAATTTATCTTTTAAGTATAGAAACTTTATTACGGGAAGTAATATTAAAGTATGACTAGTCAAATTTATTAATAAAAATTAAGTAGCCATTCTATAACCCTAGAGAAGTAAACAACATGGACAAAACAGCATTCTTAGTGCAAAAGCTATTTCAGACATATCATATTTTTTATTTTGGTTCCCACAGAAACTCTTTGCAAAGTACACATTTTATTGATGACAAATTATGTACCTACATATAGATTAAATGAGCAAAGATCTCAGACATCTAGTAAACTGCATATATAATCTGGTTAAAATTGGTCAATCTGATATGAATCAAGTTCTAATTGAGCTTTATTAACTATAAGATCTAGGTTCAGAATCAGAGCCTTTTCCTAAATAGAAATATTCTGAACATCTTTTCATTTATAGCTTATCTCAGCTAAGAATTCATAATAGGAAAGAGAAGAAGTTGAGAAAACAGAAGCTGACATAAGAAGTGGAAAACAAGAACTAGCACACAAGCTATATGGCTGTCTACTCAGTGTTAAAGTCAAAGATCAAAATAAAAAAAGGAATTAATTTTCAACTGATGGCAACATTCAGGAATTCTGACCCAGAGGATTAGGAGTACATACAAATGGGTATTCATAAATAGCTTGGGAATATTTTGGAATAACAGAACTGTGGGTCTTTCTATCGTTCATTCCATCAATATACATTACTAAAGCAATTGGGAAGGAGGTATCATATCGCTCAGCTACACAGGACACTAGGATGTGATGAACACGTCATTACTCCAGTAATAATTTGAATTGCTGAATGCTGAATATATAACTGGGAAAAACATCCACTAATGTAAAGTTGAAAAGATAAACTGTTAATGGAACCTCTTTGGCCTAATATATTTACAGGTGTTTGGATCTACCCCCAGGTACAATCACTACAAGGTCTATAACAACAATGGATATCAGAGATCATCTTCTTGTGGGAATCAGTCATGGCTGACTTGAGAACTGAGGACCGCTGAGCCTAGAGCTTCCAGTTATCAGTGCATGATGGATGCATGGATGGATTTTATTCACTTCGAACAATTCCTAGCATTGAGGCACTGCATATTAAATATTTGTGAAATGAAAAAAAAAAGTTTGAATAAATGAATGGATGATTGAATGAATGGACTGAACAAAGTAGAATTAGTTTTATTTAGTATTTGCTTCTGTTTTGAGACTATGAACAAATATTCCATAAATATTAGTTGAGAAAAGAGAATGCCATAGGATTAAAAAAAGAAGGCACTGGTAAGTGAAATGATTGCATTTTATATGAATGACATTTCTGAAGAACACAATAGTGTGGTTAAGTGATTTGAAATAGTTGGGAATCATATTGCTAAATAATGCCATTGAAATTTCTGAGAACTTTCAGGAATAACTTATTTTTTAATGTCCAAGACAGCATCCAATCATAATTGTCATTGAAGAAACAAAAAATACTGATAGGGCTTGGCTGTGTCCTCACCCAAATCTCAAACTGAATTGTGGTTCCCATAATCCCCATGTGTCATGGGAGTGACCCAGTGGGAGGTAATTAAATCATGGGGACGATTTCCCCCATGCTATTCTCATGATAGTAAGTAAGTTCTCACGAGATCTGATGGTTTTATAAGGGGCTTCTCCCTTAGCTCGGGTTTCATTCTCCTCTTTCCACCATGATTGTAAGTTTCCTGAGGCCACCTAGTTCTGCAGAACTGTGAGTCTATTAAACCTGTTTCTTTTATAAATTACCCAGTCTCAGGTTTGTCCTTACAGCACCATGGGAATGGACTAATGCAGATATGTAATATTAAGTACTGTGTCTTAGTAGATCAGTTTGGTTAGATATCTAAGAATTAAATTTAAGTCTTGAACTCTCAGTTTACCATACAAATTAAAAATAAAAATCACTGAGGATTTTCATTATAGCTGACGTATGGTTTCCACCATTGTACAGAACTGAATTGCTGTGTCACCAACTCTACTTGATTAAAAAAAAATTCAATTTATTATCTTCGGTATCTTAAACAGTTGAAACATAAATGTTTTTTGTATTCAATGTATCTGAATAAATGAAAAATGAATGTGACTCTTAAGAAGCAATTCTAACAGTTTCTTACAATAACCATGAAATCCATTAGCTATTTCAGAGAGAAGAAAAAAATATACTGGCTTTAGATCACCTGAGAAGCAGCTTAGGAGGGAGGAAATTACTTTTGTTTTGTGAACTATTTATCCTGAGACTTCCTGGTGAAAACCACAACACAAATCTCAAACCAACTTATACAACACAGATGAGTTTTCTCAGAGTTCCAGGTTCATATATAAAACAAATCCTTTGTTTCATTCATCACTATACTCAAAGATTTGGAAAAAAAGAGACAAATGTACTAATTGTTTTCAAAGAGGACATATGCTTGAAATGCAGTAGTTTTTAGGATGCTAACTGTCAAGAATATCTTAAAAAAGAAAAGATACTACACTATTTTCATATAGAATTATTTGTTAGTTCAATAACCATAAGGATTGGAAGCTATCTTGGAAATCTATTGTTTGTTTTGAATATCAAGAAATTAATGTCAGGGTTTACATAGCTCAAAAAAACTTGTATAGATAAATAGTAGCTACATTGGGATTAAGACTCAGGTTTTCTGATTCATGGCCTATATGAATATTAACTTGCTATAATATCTGCTTATTCAATTGAGTTTTATGATAGCATATTAGTTATTGCTTTCATAAAATAAATAAAATTGAATTATAAATGCCATTTGAAATTGGGAAGTGGATACAAAGCAAAGAGAATTGAGTAGGACAAAAATGATACTTGGGGTAGAAACCATGCCAATTAGTCCTTTTTTCATTTGGAAAAAGAAGCCTGAGACATCTCAGAAAAAGAGATACCTTCACAAGGAATTACTTCAGATGCTAAGAGTGCAGATTAGAGGTGAAATATGGTTAGATGTGGATCATGCCCTGGAGTGTGTGTGTGTGTATGTGTGTATATATATATATATATTTGTGAAATACCATGATTGCTGTTTTCTCATTAGGAAGGGTTTTGCTTATTTAGAGATTTAGAGATCTTCCATGTAGATATTTTGACTTTTCTTCTGAATCTGCCTACTTTTCACAGAATGTTAGTGAAATTTTAAGCCTGTGATATTTTTAGGAATATGTTTTCTGTTATGTAGGAAAACATCAAGATATTTCTTTTTCATTACAAACTCATGATCATTCATTATCAATATTGTTTCTTTTAAACACCATGTACATCTACTAAGTTGTATGATGTCAGATAGCTTCTAACTTTTACAGAGGTGGATCCAATAAGGTAACTTTTGAAATCAACATTTTGTCTATACCTTAAAAATTAATTGGTTCATTGAGTTGATTTCTAAGACAACTACTTAGTATTAAGCTTTGTCAGCATTCTGCAAACTATTGGGTTAATGATAACTAGCTAATGTAATGGATTAGTTAATGAGATTCTTAGTCACCCCTATCTGACTTATGGATATATGGCTTTGTTATTTGGAATTACAATTAAACATCTCACATAATTACTCTTTGACATACAAAATAAACAAAGTAAAATATAATGTGTACTTAACTATATTTTTTCAGTGACACTGGTGTCCTTGGTAGGCATACTTTCATTATTCATTTTACAAAATACACTTTACCTGGCACCAAATCATGAAGTGTGGAAAGAGAAGGAAGGCATTTTAGCATAAATATTGTTACAATTATCAACAAAGTACAAGTATGTAAAGCAAGCATATGAGGCTGCAGTTTCCAGGAGGCACCAGGTTTCAGTAAAGCCTTTGAAATATCCAAACATACCCAAAACATAGCACTCTTGTCTCATGCTGATGTGGTTTATGACAGTTACAAGATGTGGTGTGTGTGTATATATATATATATATATGAAATACCATGATTGCTGTTTTCTCATTAGGAAGGGTTTTGCTTATTCAGAGATCTTCTATGTAGATATTTTGACTTTTCTTCTGAATCTGCCTACTTTTACTTGTATATAATATATTATAATATATAATTATAATTATATAAATTATATATAATATATAAATATATAATTATATATTATATATATTTCAGTTTAGTTATATCATTGTTGTATTAGTCCATTCTCACACTGCTATAAAAAAATAACAGACTAGGTAATTTTTAAAGAAAAGAGGTTTAGTTGGCTCATGATTCTGCTGACTGTACAGAAAGCACAGCACCAGTATCTTCCTGAAGAGACCTCATGGAGCTTTTTTACTCATGGTGAGAGGCAAAGAAGGAGCAAGTACATCACATGGCAAAAGCAGGAAAAAGAGAGAGAGAGAAGAGAGGTGCCTACTTTTATATATACACACACACACACACACACTTATTTTATATATATATATATAAGAGAGAGAGAGAGAAAGCATCTGTAAAACTTCTGCTATATGCATAGTTAGTGTTGGGTATTGGATACTCTGAAAATATATGACCTAATTTAAAGACACAGGACAACTTTCTATAATACTATCATTACACTATTTACATATTTTCACTTAACAAATCTTATTGCATTAAATATGTGTAACTAAAGTTAAGATATTAAATGTCTATCTGAGAGCTATGATGAAAATTCACACAAAATAATTATACAAAAAAGGAGTTTTGATTCTAAAATTTAGCAAACTACTAATAAGAAGGCTTAGAAGATATCTGTTTTCTCACATTTGAGGTCTTCTTCAATGTTACTGTTAGGAAGAAACACTTAATAGCTCTTTAGAGTCAAAAGGCTCCTGTTTCTGTAATTTACACAGACCACATTCCTGCACATCTTTTCCAATATCACAACCCTTTCTTTTATCTGCTGTAGTCATTGAGGCTTTCAGATCCTTAATTTTAATCTCATAGCTTCCTCAGTTACATCTGCTTTAAAAGAGAAGTCTGATATTCCATATTTGAATCTTAATATCCTTCTTGAGGCACTTGTTTCTCTTAAATACTTAATTGTTGGAAACAGGTACTCTCACCTGTTTCCAAGGTGGAAATCGAAGGTCATGAGCCAAGCTCCAAATATCCGCCTTGCTAAATAGATAATTTGATATCAAATACAAAAAATGATAAATGGAGATATTATTACACTTTGAAAACAAAAAGGGAAAACAAGAAGAGGCAGATAATTGAAAAGTAATAATGAGAACATACTACATTTGATATAGGAAGACAAACTATCAAGCCATAGCTGGACAATTCTTCAAAACTTGCATTTCAGTTTAGTTACATCATTGTTGTATTAGTCCATTCTCACATTGCTATAAAGAAATAACAGACTGGGTGATTTTAAAGAAAAGAGGTTTATTCGGCTCACGATTCTGCTGACTGTACAGAAAGCACAGCACCAGTATCTTCCTGAGGAGACCTCATGGAGCTTTTACTCATGGTGAGAAGCAAAGAAGGAGCAAGTACGTCACATGGCGAAAGCAGGAAAAAGAGAGAGAGAGAAGAGAGGTGCTACATACTTTTAAATAACCAGATCTCGTGATAACTCACTATTGTGAAGACAGTATGAAGATGTTGCTAAAACACTCATGAGAAGCCCACTCTCCTGATCCGGTCAACTCTCACCTATCCCCACCCCCAATACCGGGGATTACAATTCAACATTAGATTTGAGTGGGGACACATCCATACTGTATCAACTGTTATCAGAGGAAGTTGTCCAGTACTGTCCAGGAGACAATGCGATACGATACGATAAGATACGATATGATACGATACGATACGATACGATACAATCTCACTCTAGTTGAACGATGTCTGGAGGCTATTTGTACATTTACATAAATGTCCTCTATGTGGACCATATCAGTCTGGGCATAAAAATGAGGCTGTTTTATTTGAAATGATTTTTTCCTTAGTAATCACTCAGTTTCTATAAAAGGAATTCCAGAAAACATGTCCAAATTATTTCTGCAAACTGCCAGAAGATGTTTCTCATTTGGTCACATACAAGTTTTCTCAACCACATTACTGTCTATGAATTTTACTAATATTATGTTTAACTTCTCCTTTGTGATGCTTCATTTGGTAATATCTCTTGACTAGTGCATTAAGCTTACTCACCTGCATAAGGTTTTCAGTCCTGTTATCACCAAGTTTCCTTCTCGGCTCTAAACATCAGCAAGTAATTAATACTCTCTTATTGAAGTACTGAATAGGCAAAGACTAAACTCTGTTTACAGCAACCTTATTTTTAAAGAAAGGCCTCTGTAATTTAAGAAAATGTTTTTTTCTTCCATTTTTGTTAACTGCCATTAGACAGGTGCCAAACCATATTTTTTTGCCCACCAGTGTCCTCAGAGTAAAATTTTTAAGCATGCTATGAGACTTGCACCCAAAAGGATGACAGATATGGCCTTGCATTTGAACTCTGAAGTTCCTCATACATCCATGATTAGTATATAAACTTCATAAACTTACAAGAAGGAAGATCGTAGAACTTTTATTTAGGCTTTGAGTATGGAGATCCTCTCCAGCGTTCGGTGGATGACAAAGAAAATAGTTGAGCAAAAGTCAAAAAAGTAGCAAATTTCACTCTATCATTCAAAGATTTACAAAAATCTTTTAAATTAAAAGGAAAATCTGCAATATGAATATATGATAAAAAGGGAAAAATAAATGTACCATGTCTAAATTTACAAAGTCAAAAATATCCACAGAATAAGAAATTACAACTTGAATTTACATAAAGGTAAATAGATTGACACATTTAATTACTTTAACCTCTATATAACCTTGAAACAATTTCTCAACTGAGATAAGCTATAAAAGTTTCATACAGAAATAGAGGAAAAGTGCATCTTAGCGCTATTCAGCTTTTTGAAAACAGCTTTTAAATAATTAAAACAGAAATTCAACGTAATTATATTACGGTTTCTCCATGTGCAACAATCTCAAAATCAAGCTAACATCAGAATGATCTGAAGGCTTTTTAAACTACACATTTCTAAGCCCCTCCCCTAATTCTGATTTATTGTGTCTGCAGTGAAACAAAACAATTTGTGTGTCTAACAAGTTCCTAAGTGGTAATTATATTATTAATCCAGAGGTTATGCTTTCTTCATCCAATATAAAATCACAGAAAGTCACAAAAAAAATGCTTGAAGGATTAGTGGAGTGAAAAATCTTTCTTGCATGGCAAGTTCAAGGTTTCTGAGAAATCAGTCAGAAAACATACAGTGGCAAATTTATATCTAATATAACTCAGTGGATGCTTTGCCTTGAAATACCATGTGGAAGTCTATAAAAAGTAATTATTAACTTTATAGAAAAAATACTTCAGGAATGAACTTGTCAAAGAAAGCTAAGGTCTCATCTGAAAGATACAATGATCAATGCTACTATTATCACAAAGAAGGCAGCACATTTTTCTTTGTTGCTCTGGTAGATTGGAGATAGGGTGATGTTAAAGATTTAAAGTTTGTACTTCACTATTTTATGAGTACAAATATATGTTACTAATGAGGCATCCATACTGACAAATTTACATGAAATAATATAGAGAAAATCTATGTAAACAAAATTGTATGAACAAAATTATGAAGGGCTTTATATTTCTGTTTAAAAGCAATAGCAGCATCATTATAAAGAAATAAAACAAATTATAAAGAAATACTTTTATGGAAATAAATTAAAGGAAGGCCATTTACATGCATAATTTCCACTACATTATTCTTTTAATATGTCTAGTAAATCTTAAGGGTTGCAGCCTCCTTTATTTATTTCCTGAGGATTTTTTTCTGCAATAGAAAACTATAATATAATATCAAGACACTATCATACCTCACAACCATAATGGGTGATAGAAGGGAGTTCATGTCACTTTGAAGAACTATAGGACATGTGTTACTATACAAATATAATTACAACCCTGTATGTAAGTGAATGATTTGTTTTAAAATAAAAAAAGATTTTAAATATAACATATTGTTCAAAGTTTCAGAGTTGGTTGCTTTTCTTCATTTTCCACATTGCCTGCAAAATAATAGAAGATAACCAAAAATTGCAGCGGACCAACAAAAGCAAAATTTCAAATTAAGGTCTAGTGAAACTAATCATCTTTTTTATGTGACATTGATATAAATGGTACAAATGATATTGCATATGTACAAAGTTCTCTGAGAGCAGAAAATTTATCATATCCATTTTTGCTATTCTTTATGATGCCATTCAACAATTTTTCAAAAAATAGTAAAAGTATTGCTCACAAGATTTTCACTTATCTTTCCATTTCTTTCTTCCCTTTATTGCAAAACTGAAATATTTGCCTATACAGTTTTTCGTGTTCTTGTTTGATGCATTCCTTCATTCACAATAATTAGGTTTTCATTTCTACTTCTCCAAAGAAATTGTCCTTACCAAGTTCATAACAACTTCACTAAGCCAAAGCCAGTGGCAAATTCTAAGCCCTCAACTGATTAGACTCTCAGCAGTATTTGACATTACTAGTGACTCCCTTCTTCCTATAATACTTACTTCACTTGGCATAAGGGACACCATTACACTCTCGCCTCCCAATGTCATCCCCTTTGCTGGACCCTGTGCTTTCTACCTATAATTTTAGAAACTCCACAGATTGACTCTGATGTTTACTTGTCAGAACTAACCATTCTCTTGAACTTGAAATTCATTTATCAAACTGTCCAATTTGCTACATGGCTTCGGTAGGTAACAGCATCACAAATGGATTGTGCTTATAACAGAACTCTTGATTTCTCCCTTCAAACTCTAGAAGAAGGTATGCTCTCTTAGGACACAATCTTGTTAGATAGCATATGTAAAGAATGGACAGTAGGACTTGAAACACAGTGTTCAAGGAATGAAAATTAAAACAAATCAAAATAAATAAACAAATATGAAAATGGCCATTTAAATGCAGAAACATGGTATTTGAAACAGCATGAGACTTCTATGGGTAGCTTCATATGATGCAGAGCTAGGATTCAAAAAAGGAAATGATTAATTAACATAGTCTCAGAGACTTTTCTCAAAGATAGAATGATGTATTTGGCTGAGTTTCAGGAAATCTTTGAGTGGAAATTTATAGAATATTTGAAAAAAAAGATTTAAATAATTTCTATATTTAGTTATAGATGTCTCTATATATGTAAGTTTCTCAAAGTGATTTCAATGATTATTTAATTTTTAAGGTGTTTATAATAGAAAACTTACAGATATTATTAATAACTACGGACAGCATGGGTTCTACTACACGTATGATTGTGCTACCCACTTTGGACAAACCAGGTAAACAACATCGCTTTCACAAGGCAGACTGCAAAGACTGATTCCAAAGTGTCTTTTGTACAGGTCTGTTACAAGAGTGAGGCCATCTGAAAGGTAACCATCAGCTCTCAGAAGATATGTATCCAAGTGGGCTACTCCAATTTCTATGAGAGGTACCTGCACTTAAGAGTTCCTACTGCCTTACTTAAGTTTCAGCTTCTAGACAAGATCCTAGTAGAGACGAAAGGAAAGCACACATCCACATACCTCCAAACACACAACACAAGGAAGTTCTATCTAAAAATAAGTAAGATGCTGGTTAATCTAGATTTGATATTGGATCTCTTCTAACTTCAATGCATCAGAGATTTAATCAGACATGGTTGTTTTACTGTGAATATTGAGAAAAGTGTTTCAATTTTCTGAGTTATTAAATGAGAAGCATGAATGAAGAAGAAAAATTCAAGAAAATAAAAAAGCTAAAAGAATCTGCTTCTATTTTTACTCACCTCAGTTACCCGTAAAAAATTATCATTCAATTTGAAACATGTTGCTCTTTACCAGCATGTTACACTGCTCCCCCTTGTTAAGCTGAGGAAAAATATATGAGGTCCTGGGCTTGTGGATAAGAAGCAACAGCTTTTCTTTAATCAAGGGGAGAAGCAGCTGCATCCCCAATGTCCATGCCCTTTAGAATATACATAACACCCTGGAATCCCCGGTGGCAGCTGTGCATCGTAGTATCCTGGCTATTGCACTTTCTACACTATTTCATGAAGCTTAAGATGCTAATTTCAGGAGGTGGAATGTTTAGCCTTGCAGCTTTGAGGATGTTGGCACTGAAGCTGATAGAAATGTGTTCTCTCGAGTTTGAATATGTCTTTATGCATCAGCATCTCTGGTAAATCATTCCTTACATTTATTTTCAAGCCCCTGTGTGCATTTGATAGAGTGAGACCAAGGGATTATTGCAATGACACACTGCATATCTTTGTTATTTTGGGGAGCAGTTTTCCATTCTGAAATATGAAACATATTTTGGGTTTATTATCCCAATTTCAGTTTTGTAATTTTTGTCATCCTCAGCAAATTAATCCCACACATGCCTTTGTCTGTCATGTGACCCATGCAGAAATTTTGAATTATGTCACCTCTATAAATGGGAATCTTGGAAGAAGGATTAAATGCTAAGGGTGATCAGTCACAGAAAGTGGCAACTCGTCTGGTTCAATGATTAAAGTCTGGACCTGAAAATAAGAATTACTAGATTCTATTTGTGGCTTTGCTATCAATTTGCTATATGACTTTTAGTATGACTTTTCACCAGGAATTAGTTTTCAGATATGGGCTAAAGGAAAAAAATGTAGACCTTCAAAACCTAAAGGAAGAATTTGTTTTATTTCTTAGAAATATTACACAGTTTATTAGGAGGGTCTTTCACAGAGTTTGGTTAAATCTCAGCCAAATACATGCTTTATGTCAGCTAAACTAATAACCAAACCATTAACTGGAGAAAAATTTGTAGGATGTTGAATTATCTCACATAGGCAGTTCAAGTAGGCATCTGGCTATGTTTCTGTTTAGACAGAGTTGTAAACAGTACGAATTTCTAAGGTATGTAAATAACTTACAAAATCAGGATAGTATTTAGAAACCTGAGGGGAAAAAATCTGCTAATCTCAGAATTTAGAGTGATTTTTTTTTCCCACTGATTCTCTATGTTTAGCCTGTTTGGAACATGACACAGCTAAATCGTTCCTTTCCTGGCAATTTACTGTCTGTTATGACTCCACTGTATGTAATTGTGCCTCCAAATTCATGTAACATAGGCTTTTCTGATGCTTTGTTGTCCTTATTGTTTACTTTGTTGGTTTTTAAATAATTTTTTAAATGTTTAAATATTTTAAAGAATTTTCCTTTCAAACTACAAAAGCTTTATATGCTTATTGAATCAAATTAGGTCATACATATGTGTACAAAATACAATGCCTGAATGTAATTTTTCATTATTCCACTTTATATTCATCTTCCTACATTTTTTCTATGTGTAAGAAACAGATATATGTATAAACACAAAATTTCTTATTACAAGATGTTATTATAAAAATTTTTGCCAATTTACATTTTTTTCTTCTTGATTAAAAAGAAACCTAATTAGGGTATTTTCATCATGGTTTTCCAGAGCAACAGAACCAACAGAGCATATATTTCTGTATATATATCCTACATATATATATATGGACATATGTATATATACATATGTATATATGTCACGTATTATATATTATATTATTATGTAGAGAAGGTGGAAGAGAGACCAATGTTAAGGAGCAAACTCATATGATTATGGAGGAGGTTCACAAGTCTAAAATCTGCTAAGTAGGCTGGCCAACTGAAAACCCAGGGAAGAGTCGCTATTTGAGTCTGCTGGCAGAATTACCCCTACCTCCTGAAATGTCCATTTTTTAAAAATTTCCCTTAAGTCCTTCAACTAATTTAATAAGCCCCATCCATATAATGGAGAGCAATCTGCTATATTCGAAGTCTACTAATTTAAGTGTTAATCTCATGTAAAAATTAACCTCACAGAAACAAATGGAATAATATTTGATCAAATGACTGGGTACCATGGCATCTAGCAAAGATGACTGATAAAATTGAACAGCACATAGGCCTACGACTTTCTAATTTGTTCTAAGCACTTTCCATGTATTATCTCATTTAATAATCAAAACCACCCTATGATATAGGTATTATCATTTCAGTTCCTGAATACAAACAATGCCACCACCTTAAGCACATTGCTATCTTCCTATGCTTTAATTTCCTAATCTATAGAATAAAAAATAATGGTATCTACAAAATGTTGATATGAGTAACAAATATACAATACATGCAAAGTGTTTAACCCACTATCAGGTACATGGTAAGCACATTAACACTTTTGTTATCATTTTATCAGACTATATTCAAACATTCCTTGTAGATGTTTATTTATGTTGCTTGCCATGACAAATACTTGGATATAAGCCTTTTTAATTTATTTGCTGGTAGCTTTGTTTCTGTAGAATATGGTCACAAATAAGGGTAACTGACTCTTTTAATAGGGTCAAATCAATGATTTTTTATACTGTTCACAAGATTTTGCAATCATCACCATTAATTCCAGAGTAGTTCATTATCCCAAAGGAAACCCCATACCTATTAGCAATCACTCCCTGTATCTCCTCCTGACAAAGTCCTAATAACCACTGGTACAGTTTCAATGTGTGTCCCTGCCCTGAATTTCATGTTGAAATATAACCCCGAATGTTGGAGGTGGAGTCTGAATGGAGGTGGTTGGATCATAGGGGCAAATTTCTCATGAATGATTCAATGCCATACCCTTGGTGCTGTCCTAGGCATAGTGAATAAGTTCTCATGAGATCTGGTCATTTTCTGCTTAGCACCTCCCCATTCTCTCTCTCTCACTCCTGCTCCCTCCATGTGAGACACCTGCTCCCCCTTCACACTCTGCCATGACTGGAAGCTCCCGGAGCCCTCCCTACAAGCAGATGCTGACGTTATGCTTGCTGTAACGCTTGCACAGTGAACCAATTAAATGTTTTTTCTTATAAATTACTCAGTCTGAGGTATAGCAATGCAAGAACAGCCTAATACAATCACAAACTAATGTTTTGTCTATTTGTCTATGTTGGACATTTAATTTAAAAAAGAATCATATATAATATGTTGCCTTTTGTGTCTCACTTCTTTTACATGGTGTAATGTTTTCAAGATTCACCCATGGTATAGCATATGTCAATACTTCACTCTTTTTCATGGATAAATAATATTCTGTTATATAGATGTATATCTCTTTTGTATATCCATTTATCACTTGATGAGTATTTGAGTTGTTTACAGATTGAGATATTATGCATAGTACTGCTGTGAACATGTATATATTAATACAAGGTTTTGTGTGAACACGTTCTTATTTATCTTGGGTATACACGTAGAAATGGAATTGCTATATTGTTTTCCTAATTATAAAAATTTACACTCCCATCAGCAGTATGTGCCAATACTTGGGCTTTTTGTTTTGTTTTGATTTATGACATAATCACCACAAAAGAGTAATTTAGTATTTTCTCATATTTTTGTCTTAGAGGAGGATATAATTAACAGGGACAGAGATTAACTAACCTTTGTTAAAGCAGGCAAAAATGTGGACACTTTACATATATTATCAAATTTTATGTTCACAATATCCTTGGAAGATTTTATCAGATATACTTGCTGTATGGTGAATATTCATGATCATAATTTCAATATGAAGAAGTTAAGACCTGGGAATAATGTATTCAATATCACTCAGCTAATGAAAAATAACACCAGTCTTTGAGAATACTATAACTAACTCATGTGTTTCAAGTCGCCTTATGAATTTTAAACATATTTTGGCAACTTGTCCAAAGCAACACAGCAACAAAGCAACTGTAATTTCGTAGAAAAAGGATTCAACATTAGTGCCTTCTGATTCCAAAGTTTCTTTGCCTGAAAAGTGTGAATTTCCCAAGAAAATCTCTTTTCTCTATTTCTGTGTAGAAATGGTAGCCTTACCTCCTGTTTCTTTTTAAAGGATTGCATAGCATAAAAGGTTAAGCCTTTTATCCTCTGGGAAGAACACTGTTCGTTTCTGCTGAGTCCCTCCATTGTAGTATCACACATCAGCACATTTTGTTATGTTGTTCTTGTTTGCCAGGTCTTGATTGCAAAGCTTCCTTTATCTGATACTGTCAGAGAAAATCTCCAATGCATTTTGATGAACAGACTTGCTGTCTGTCCTCATTTTTAAAAATCATCTCTTAATTTTACCTCTACCATGCTTACCTGAACTGATGTGTGGTGCTTTTACATGATAACTGAATGGGCTGTGAAATAATACAGTTTAAGTATAGCAATTTAAATTTGACCACAATTAAACTCTGCACTAAATATAAGTACTTGGTTATTACATGCTCTTTAAGCTGGAATATGGTCTTTTCTTATTAAGCTATTCAAAACATTGTTGACCATATGTTGTTTTTGTTGTTTTATTTAAAAAAAAATCCTCAGAAACTATTTACATGCTTGCACATTTCATTTGGTGTCAATTTTTAATTTAAAATAAAATGAAAAAATAACAAATATAGTCTTAAGAGATTTATGCTCTCATTCCTAGTTCTAAAGGGGGTTTCAGCTCTATTTACTTTCTGGTACCCAGTGCTTCCTTTGGGAAGAATTGTAGTTGGCCTATTCTGTGGACCCAGCATCTGTTGCATAATACGTCATTGAGTTTGGGAGCAGAAATATTGAGTATGAAAGCAGTAAGCAGTCTCCATTTAGGATCTCTGCTGGTACTGGTCTGTCTGTGCTCAGACATGATGAAGGTACCTTGCCCTTTCATTCTGCTTGAGGTGAGAAGTTCAAGCAGGACTGGCCTTTGAGGGCATGCCAAGTTCTCCTTTCCCACTGCTCGCACTTTCCCATTTTCAGTTGAGAATGATTAAAAATTAAGGTAAGCCCCTATTTGTCTCCAATTCAAGTAAGAAAGATTTGTAGGCCTATGTTGGACTGAAGTCCTTGTCTCGCTGTTAATTCATTTTACAGGGAACCCTGCACTTTGAGTAATAATAGGAACACCTGACACTTATGTTTATCCTCACTCTCAAAAACAAGCCTGAAAATGAACAATGCATAAAACCCTATCTCTCTAGTAGAATCCCTGATCAATCCACTTCAACCTCTAATCCATACAAATTTAGGAAAGAAATAACATATCAAGTACAAAAATGGATATTTTTAATTATTCATATTTCTGCTCTCTTTTACTATGCGTATATATAACCACATTTATATAAAGCTACATAAATCAAATCACAAGATAATTATTCATTCAGCTTTAGTTTTACATATGCAATAATAAAAAGTTTAACAATATAACAGTTTATTCTAAAAATTAACTTTATTATTTAAAAATTTATGCCTAATGAATTTAGAGGTTTTGGCAAAAATCTAATAAATATCTGCATCAACAGCTTTAATTGACATTCTGTATATATCCATTTTTAGAATGACATATGAAGTAACTCTCCACAGAAAAGTAATTCCACAGTTTATTAATGACACTAATAAACTGCATATTGTGAGAGATGTTCAAGCAGGCAATTACTATTACTTTTCCTGTTTCATATGTTAAGGAACTAATTTAAGAATGAAGGTTTGAGAAACCTTCATTTTTAGCTACTTAGTTTTAGCTGCTTAGTTTAGCTACTTTTAACTACTTAGCTACTCAGTTTTCCAGTCTGCCTCTTACTCAAAAACCTGATTTGCAATCAACAGTTATGTAAACTTTTTATCAGATTAGACTTTCAGAACTAAATTTTCAATAACATACATAACGATTATTTCAGTAAAATTGAGAAAATGTCAGAGTGTGGGACAAGGTTGAGTAATTAGCAGAATGGTGGGAATCTGCAAACAATTCAAATAGAGAAAGTTTTTATTTTCCTGAAGGTTGTAATTTCCCAGAGGATAAGCAAAGAACAAAATTTTTATGGACAATTTTATTACTCAAGTTAGGATGTAGAGAATCTATGTATCACCTAATTATAAAATTCCTGATAACTTACAATTTGAGTATTATTACATAATAATATTTTTACCTATAATTTATGTCACAATAAAATTTTGTACCATTTCTAGGTCACTTGTGGGTATTATAATATGCAAATAATTATATAAAGGCTCTAATCTTTGCTTTTACTAAACAAATCATCTTTTATAGATTTCAGGACGCTAATTTTATTTCATCCTGATTTATACCCTACCAAGCTGACAACAAAATGCCATTGATGTCAAGATTTTCTCATTGTGCTAAACCTTCAATAACAACATTTACAAACTCAAAAGCAAGACCAGCAGAATCTGAGAGTGGTGCATTCTAATGTGAAATGTTTATCAATTTTAGTTTTATAAATAAAGTTGGCTTATATGCAAGTAGTTTATGTTTAATTATAAAACACAGAGGTAAAAGTGTTAGTACATATGTTATTTAAGCTTAAGTAAACTCTTTTTATTAAGAATTCTTTGCATATTTGAGAATATTACCTTGATTAAGCTTATTTGCAACACAAAATGCATAGTTCCTTATCTTAAATTTGATCCTTTTTTTGTTTCTAGCTTAAATAAGAGAAAAATGTATATAAAGAAACAAAAATCTCTTTAATCTTGGAACACTGCTACTTCTATTTCCAATATATATCATATGGGGGAATCATTTCTTAATTTTCACTGTTGGAAATTTTAAAACAATTTAGGTTTTTCTTATAATTATTTGTCTTTTCATAGTCTTATCCGACCTGCCCAGTGACATGTCACCAACATTTTCCAAAATATTGTACTACGATTTGCCTTGCTTTCTTTTATTATTGTCTCAAACCTCAATAGGAAAAGATTTAAGAAAGGTCTTTATACTAAAGTAAGAGTTAATAACCTTATAACCATATAACTCTAAATGGGCAATATTAGTTTCAACAAGAGTTCTTTAACACAAAGAAATTCGTCAACAATGTTGGGGTTTTCATCATCTGCAGAATATTTATGGAAAAAGAAATAGACCTTTTGGACAGAAAAACGTCCTCTCAAATTGTATCCTAAAATTGCACATAAAAATATTAGAAACAGAAACGTTTAAAAGTAGACACTTAGTATAGTATTTATTCTTTAAAAGTATTTACATATACTATTTCAATCAACCTTTACAACAATTCTATGAAATTGGTTTTATTATTATAAGTCAATTTACAAATTTACTGATGAGAAAACTAAATGGATAGTTGCATCAGGCCTGCTATATTGATAAAATACCAGATATAAATGGGCTATATTTTCTGAGACTTTCTGGACCAAATAGCTGTAACTCCCCTCCTTTCCCAATAATATTCACCATATTTTTGTGTCATGATCTTCCACTTACGAAAATACAAATTTCTCCTGTGTCATATCTTGCTAAAATATTTTTATTTAAAAAAATACTCCATATGTTTAGATCACATTTCTACCCACATTTTAACTGATGTCTTATATTCTTGCTTCATATCTCAAACCCTGGGTTTGTTAATGTCTCCCAAAATGTTGAATATCTGGTACCACAAAGCAGATTAATACAATAGCATATACATTAGGCAATATACAGTGTAGAGTACAGATAAGCCTTCCTCTCAAAACTCTGGTCTTTGCACCATTAACTACTTTCCTGAATGAGCTATCATGAGACTAGTGATTCCTTCATGTGTTTTACTTTCACAGACTTCTCACAGTCTGGTTTTGCTCTCAAAATAGCAATTTCATTGACCCATTGTCATGACACCAATAATTATGATTATCTCATTGAAAATTTCTTCTTAAGGTACCTCTGGGCCATTGATAAATTTGAATATTTAACAAATTTAATTTCCATAAACCGTCCTTAAAAGAGAAAGGTGATATAATGTATTTCCATGGAGTAGCAGTCACTTCTCCTTCGTTATTACATTTAGGCAAAAACACCCATAATTTTCTAAAAGGTCATTAACACTATAGATAATTCATTCATCATGAACTTACTTTTGTACTGATGTTATTCAAGGGCACAGCTACAGATTTGAGAATTTTATCATTAATAAATATAGATAAACAAACAAGCATCCCAACAAATACACACTCCCAGACTATCCTTAGTGTCAATCTTAATAAACATTGGTAGGACAAAAAGAAGTGCATGAAAAAGCTTTAAAAAATGTATCTGATGGAAGGCAATATCCACCCTCATTAAGCCGCAATTCCTACACTAAGACTTCTATACGTTTTCCATCTTGACCATCTACTAAATAATTAATATTATTCATTATGTTCTCATGAGGTGTTACTAAACTTTATCTCCAAAAACTACAGCCTCAGTTTAGTTGCATAAATGACAATATAGATTTTGCTAATATCTGTGGAATTCTAAAAGTCATGCTGAGATCTTCATTACTACGCACATTTATCAATTTGAAGTTTTTGTTTTCCATTCTATAGTGTGTATACATTAATTCAACAGTCTAGACAAGTTTAAAATAAAGAAAAACTACAATGTTGATTATCTTAGGGAAAACAATTTCTGATAGAAGTTCCTTGTTTTGCAGTAGTTTTTCTAGTCATAGCATTTATTTACATACACCTTTGGGCATTGATCTCATGAAAATCACAGCTATATCCTCAGTTCTCCAGAAAATATCCAAAAACTAAGTAATATTAATTCAGTATTTGATGAATAAATATTATGTTCACCAACTGTACAAATAACCATGAGATTTCTTCTCAAGGTACCTCTAGGCCATTGGTAAGTTTGAATATTTAACAAACTTAATTCCCATAAACTGTTTTAAGATGATTTACATAAACTGTTCTTAAGAGAGAAAGATGGAATATTGTGGTAGCGGAGCAAGATGGCCGAATAGGAACAGCTCCAGTCTCCAACTCCCAGCGCGAGCGACACAGAAGACCGGTGATTTCTGCATTTTCAACTGAGG
>NW_012115055.1:4263688-4273923 GCF_000951035.1 Colobus angolensis palliatus | reverse complement strand
GGGGGAGGGATTGCATTGGGGAGTTATACATGATATAAATGATGAATTGATGGGTGCTGAGGAGTTCATGGGTGCAGCACACCAACATGGCACAAGTACACATATGTAACAAACCTGCATGTTATGCACATGTACCCTACAACTTAAAGTATAATAAAAATTAAAAAAATTAAAAAAAATAAAATAAAGAGAGAAAGATGATATAATGCATTTTCATGGAGTAGTAGTAATTTCCTTTTTGTTATTACATTCCGGCAAAAACACAAAATTTCCTAAAACGAAAGTCATACGCAAGCCTTACAAACATAGACACATTGGGAACACAAGACATATTAATAAATATAAAATAATTGTCAGGATGCAATCAGATGTGAAAGTGAGGAAGAAGCTGAGAACGGGGTCAAAAATGTTAAACTCCCTGGTGTATGGAATACAATCCTTCACAATAAAGAAATTTCCCACTAAAAAATGCAGAAAGTGTCTTCATTTAGAAACACTGGTATTAGAAGATTTAGTATTTACTAATGAATCATTACTGATAGATCAGTGACAGTAGGAAATCAATTTTTGCTGTGTTTTGATATTATAATGGTTTACTCATATTTAATCTGAAATAATATTCAGAACCACTTGGAAGAACACATGAAAAAGCTATGAATACAGAAGGCCACATGGCCAAATTAGAAAGAAGAACATTGGCTCGAATAGTCTTCCACCTGCTTGAGACGTATCATAAAACAAACTGCATCAACTCCAAAAGATTTCTAAACAAGACTTAGTCCAAAGTATATGGTTGGGTCTTATAAAACAGAGATTCAACAACCAAGTAAGTTTCCAATGTTCTGTGCTTCACATTATAAACAATTTATATACACATCTCAACAGCTTTAATATACTAATGTGGTTTATAATTTTCAAAAATAGAAATAATTACATAACATGTATTAATATTATCAAATTGCTTTTTCTGCAAAAGGTATTTTTAGAAACAAAAATCCTATATAGGCTGCTTCTACCAAAATGTATGAAAGACACATCCTTTATCCATTGGTCAGAAAATGAGGTGTAGTATGATTTCTCTTTTTAATTTTTGCTCTATAAGCATTGATGGCAAAAAGTGTGTTTAATTATCCATATGCAATTAAATACTTAAGGGATTAATTAATTAGTTGGCATTTGTAACACTCTTTAAAATGAAAATCACTGTTTAAGAATTATCATTATTAATATGAACAGATGCAAGGGATGAAAGCATCATTTATGCATTTATCATAAATGTCAACTTTGTTAGGGCCCTATTCAAAGACGTGATTGCTCTTTGAGCCAACATGAGCACCAATTTCCAAATATCAAGCCAATGTGTCTTCAGAAAAATTATGCCTCAAATCATTCTCAATAATGCCTGTTTCCACTTATAGAAAAACTACATGTTTTGTGAAAGCACAGTTAAACTACTTAAGTAAATTATGTCACCATTATATATAGGTACTTGTCCAATGCTGTTGGAAATGACACTACAAAATTAACTATCAGACAGAAAGTATTATTTGTTTAAAAGAAGTAATAGAATTTGAGCCATTCTCTACTGCAACATCTAACAGTACATCATGTCCAACTGCAGATTTCTCATTTAATTTAAGCCTTGTAAAGTTAAATTTGGATATTTACTATCATTGTTATAATTATCTCCCTTTATAAGATAAAGGATATTCATTTAATGGAAGGGCAAATCTATACGAAAGCTTATTTTTGTATTTTATCTTTGGCATGTTGATTTAATAAAATAAGGCTATTTTGGTACTACATTGATGTAAAGCCAAAACTCATTGAAAGCAATAAAAATCCATACAAACTGTTGACTAACGCTTTCATTTTAACCTAAGATAACATATTAAAACTTGCAACGTGATAAGTGATGTCCTCACACAGTATCATAGCAAGTAATGAAGAAATAATATGGAGCTTACAGAGCCATTTATATCAACTTCTTAAATGGCCATAACCTGTTATCTTAGCTCTGCAGACCATAAATTCAAATATATAATAGAGAGATGTTTTCCTTGAGAACATTTTTGATGCTTGGTAAAGCTTTATGTTGGCATTTTTATTAAAACAATGTGTAGGTTGCTATAGTTATACGGAAATGGTATTTCAGCTTCCAACCTCTGTTTTCATAAAGTGAAAATATAAGCAAAACACTCATCAGAATAAAGCCTTAAGTACTTACTTTCAGTATAACACTTAATTGTGTTTCTAAATTTAATGAATAAATGTTAAATTACCATGAAAGCCAAGGCTTAAGCATGCAGAGAGTAATGCAAAGGAGGCTACAAAATTTGATAATTTAATGGAAACAATTTTTGGAATATATTCAGTGTCTTAGCACAACAGATATTCTTCTTTTAAAATGATTTTATTAAGATTTATATATTTTTAATTCTAGGTCACTTAATGCTTGTAGCTAAAGATGATGAAGAAAGTCCTTTGTAATGAACTAAAACATTATATCTCTCTTTGTTACGGATTTTAAAACTTGTTGCCAATATGTGTAATTTGTTCAAGCATAGAATGTTTTATATTCTCATTATTATTTCTTTATCTTAACCTTCAACAGCAACGATGATCCTATCTTTATCTTAACAATAGCATACCTAATTTATATTTTCTTAGAAAATAAGCCATCAGTAAATGGAAAGAATTATGTGCATTAAAGTAAGTAAAATCTATGTTAAAAATATCCAGAGATGAAATCCACATTTTCATTGTTGTTATAGATTACCCAACTCCTAAGGGTCTTTCCAAAATTATGCCTAAGCAATTCCATTGATATTTCAAAAGATTAGTTACTACATTCTGGAAAATAACTCTTCACATAATTGAAGGAAGGTTTAAAATTAACTTTCAGCTTTCTTTTTCTATATACCAAGTTTAACATGTTAAAAGAGAGGATTTAGAAGTGACATGACTATCAACAATGACAAAGACCAGAGATTTAGGAGTAGATGACTGAAGTGGAGTGGCAGGTTAGACCATTGAAAATGTAGAGCATGGAAATATTTAAACCAATAAAAATAACAAGAACATTAGAGGATAAAAGACAGCAACTTGGCTATTAAAATATATAATTACTTGGATTATAAATCATTCTACTACAAAGACACATGCACACGTATATTTATTGCAGCAATATTTACAATAGCAAAGACTTAGAACCAACCCAAATGCCCATTAATGATAGACTGGACAAAGAAAATGTGGCACATATATACCATGGAATACTACGCAGTGATAAAAACGAATGAAATCATGTCATTTTCAGGGACATGGATGAAGCTGGAAACCATCATTCTCAGCAAACTAACACAGGAACAGAAAACCAAACACCGCATGTTAGGGCAAATGTATCCCAGAACTTAAAGTAAATTTAAAATTAAAAAAAAGATAAAAAGAAATAAAGGAATCAAAAAAAGGTAAATAAAGGGAAAAAAACATGTAATTAGTGAGGAATAGTGGGAAGCAGGTGATCAAGGAGAAGCATCTAGGGTAGTAACAGGTGCTTCAAAATTCTTTGCTTTTCTAGGGAGGAAGATAAAACAGTGACATAAAAGTGGTAAGGAAAGTTTAGTTGAGGATCTAGTTCACCTCTGCAGTACACAGATGAAAAGGGAAAGAACACAGTATCTTCAACTGACATCCAGGCTTTTGCATTAGTTAGGAAAGTTCTGAAAAAAAATGATGAATATTTAATGTATTTTGTTGATGACAGATTTTGAGTTCACATGAACATCAAAGAAGAGTTTGTGTTGACAGGAGTTAGGAAGGGGTGGACACTGTATTCATATTGGGGGATACACTGAACATTTTGTAGATGAACCTAAATGCTGACAGATAACCTGGGAGGTTGTGAATTGCTCTAGATACCAGCTAAGAAAATGGGTCATGATTGAAATTATTTGGATGGTTTCTTAGAAAGAGCTAATGAAAGACACTTGAGACTGTCTGTGCTCTTAGGCAGTCTATATTGCTAGTGTCCAAAATGTTGGCAGATACGAAGTAAGATTTTTTTGTTTGTTTTTTGAGACAGAGTCTCCCTTTGTCATGAGGCTGGAGTGCAATGGCGTGATCTCAGCTCACTGCAACCTCTGCCTCCCAGGTTCAAGCAATTCTTCTGCCTCAGCCTGCCAAGTAGCTGGGATTACAGGCTCCTGCCACCGCTCCTGGCTAATTTTTTGTATTTTTAGTAGAGATGGGGTTTTGCCATTTTGGCCAGGTTGGTCTCAAACTCTTGACCTCAAGTGATCCACCCACCTCGGCCTCCCAAAGTGCTGGATTAGAGGCGTGAGCCACCGTACCTGGCCTGAAGTAAGTTTTTTTATTCGACCCTGCAATGGGTGACACAGAGAGCATAGGAGAACATTTTAAGCAGAGTTATCTGGGTAATCCTAGTGTTCTGAAATTTTAAATTGATGTGCTTCATGTGAGAACTCTCATTACATGTCATAAAAAACATATACTATGTGAATTAGAAAATGTTTTTGCTTTTAATTCTGAAATCACATTGTTTCATCCATCTAATTACTAGCCCAGTTATTCTTTTTTCAGTTTTCTCTTTCTGAAAGTTTGGGCATTCAACTTAAATTTAGCCTATACATTTCTCATGTATTTTTTGTTACTTTTTAATCACTTTGTCTTTTTGTTCTACTCACTAGAACAATCTTCAATTTTACCTAAAATAAGTATTCTGTCATTCAATTTTTTTATTTCCAAGTGTATTTCTTATTTAAGAAACATGTCTTTTAAAACATGTTCTCATTTTATGGACTTCATAAACTTCGTGGTATTTCTGAGGACATTAGCTATATTGACTTAAATTTCCGTCTAATCTCGGCATTTTTTAAATTCCTTTTTTAAGTTTCTTGGTTTTGTTTTCTCTCGTTGATGCAAAAGTCTTTTTTCAAAGTGTGGATCACAATTTGCTGTCATATTTAAGAGTCTGTCAATGTACCTGTTGGCTGTATAAATATCTATTTTGAGAAATGTCTATTCAGCTCTTATTTTACAGTGTATACATGTATCAAAACATCACATTGTACCCCATAAATATGTATAATAAAAAAGAGTAAGATATTTTAACAGCACGAGATCTCTGTTTCAAGTGAGAGATTGGATAGCAATTCATCCTTTATATGGAAATAAAGCCCAAACAGCACAGCACATCTTTTGTCTGGGATTATGCAGTTTATTCAGAGAAGAGTATCTCATTCTCTTGATTTAGGGAGGATGAGAGGAGAATGTCCCTGTGTTCTTGGTCTTGGAGCTTATCTATATAGTTTGTCACTATTTTTTTCAGTAATTTAAGTTATTCTTATTGCTCTTGCTTTTAGTGTGAGATCATTTTCTGGTAATCCCATATCTGGACAACCTTTGGTTAATTTTTTCATAGACTAAATTTTCTGTTCACTTTGTAGAGAGATGTAATCAGCTGGTTTCCCTGATGCAAACTGCAAATTGAGTTTTAACTTCTTCTTACTCATATTTTTTAATATTCTTACATTTTTAGTCCCATACCTTACTCTCATTTGAAGAAATTCCTCCTTTCTCCAATTCTGGATTTGCCTATTGCACTTGAAACAAATCAGCTTTATGAATCCATGGGCAGATGCCAGTTTTCTCTTTGAGGATACTATCTAAACAGATGTTCATCCACTTTTCACCTTTTAAAGCTTAGTTTAGTTTCTGCTTCTCAGCTTGTATCACTTGTACATCCATTTTCCTTGACATTCTTATTCCTTTATGACCAACTTAGTGTTAATGCAGGAAAGAGCAAAAATAAATAACTTCACACAATATGCCATGTTTTGGTCATAATTATATTTTATTCTTATTATTTTCACTACTTTTGTTATTTTCCTTTTTTGCATTTTTAAGCTAAGAAGTTGATGATATGTTTTAGTCAAAAATTCTTTCAGTCAGGCATGGTGACTCACGCCTGTCATCCCAGCACTTTGGGAGGTCGAGGCAGGTGGATTACGAGGTCAGGAGTTGGAGACCAGCCTGACCAACACGGTGAAACCCGGTCTCTACTAAAACTACAAAAATTATCCAGGCATGGTGGCATGCGCCTGTAATCCCAGCTATTCAGGAGGCTGAGGCAAGAGAATCACTTGAGCCCGGGAAGTGGATGTTGCAGTGAGCCGAGATTGCGCACTGCACTCCAGCCTGGGTGATAAGAGTAAGACTCTGTCTCAAAAAAAATAAAAGAAAAGAAAAAGAATAAAAGAAAAACAATTCTTTCAAGTAAAATTAAAATTGAGATGAATATAACAACACCAACATGTCACATTGTGTTATTTATGAATAATTATTTCAGTGCAAAACTCTACATAATAGGCTAAGTTAAATGTAATAGGCAATTATATCACAGTGAACTTAACATAGTTATTGACATTAAGATTTAATACTTATATGGAATATATACAGTGAGTCCTATGTAACAAAAAACAACTTTGTGCAAAACAAATTAGTTTTCCCAAAAATATATAAAAGAATTGCTTGTCATACATAGATTTGAAGGAAACCATGTAAAAACATAAAACAGATTTATGCCAAATTTTTTATGTTTAGATGGAGGATCAATTTTTTACATAAATTTTCAAAGTTTAGAAGCAATTTTATTTTTCTTTATGATAAGCTTCATTTGGTGCTTTATTATAGTGGAAAAATACTCTCATGTAAAAGTCTTGTAGCTTTTGATAATATCCCTCAGTTTCATCTTAAACTGCCTGGAATTTACAATCAACTCGCAAAACTCATCCAAAATTTTTGGCAATATAAGCAATATGAAGGTTACGATTGTATAATATTTTGGTATAATTACCTGTGACCTTGTAAAAATAAACTGCAAACATCTGCTGAAAAACTGATCATCGTCATATCCATACATGTGAGAAGTTCTGAAATATTCTGTTATGCAGTAGCCAGAAAATAAGAAGAAATAAATTAAGAAATAAATTGCTCAGTAAAATATAAACAATGCAAAATCCATTTGTGTCTAAAAATTTTACCAGAGAATGATCTCACTAAAAAAATTACTTTCTTAAGATGTAACAAGAGAATCAAGCTTTTAAAAAATTTCAATGTACTTAGAAAGTAATAAAAGGTATATAAAGAATGAACTGTGTGATCAAGTTGTTATTCTAATACATATGAGACAATATTGCTCCTAGAAGTTATAAAAAATGGGGAAAATTATTATAGCGATAATTTAACTATTTTTATTTCTTTTAATATTAGTATCAATTTTTCTCAAGTAGATTTTGTTAACATGCAAAATATAAAAATAAACATTTAATTTTTTTAATTGCGGATACTGTTTGCACCATCCCCCACCACCACCAAAACAAAACAAAACAACAACAACAAAAAAAAAAACAAGGACTGGCTTCCCCAGTGCTTGCCACCTTTGTCAAAGCACCTGACAACACTGTAAAAGCACTCACAGCCAGCAGAGCTACCTCACCTGACAGTTATCACCCTAGGGCCTGAAAATGGCCTACCTGGTGGGCCCCAATCTCACTGAACTAGGCCAATGACTCCACAAACACCCAGAGTCTAAGCCACTGAGCTACATGCAGACATCATTGAGATTGATTTTTTTTAAATATCACAGATTAAAAAGGCATTCCATTCTAATTAAATCCAAAATCAAGCTGGAGTAGCTATACTTAGATAAAATAGACTTAAGTAAAACACTGTAAAAAGAGTCAAAGAAGGTCATTATAAAATAATAAAGGAATCAATTTAGCAAGAAGATATGACAATTATATTCTCACACAACACTGGTGCACTTAGATATATAAAGCAATATTAGTAATCCTAAAGGAAAAATAGACACAAATACAATAAAAGCTGGGGACTTCAACACACTTCTAGCATTAGATCACCTAGACAGAAAATCGACAAGCATCAGATATAATGTACACTGTAGAACAAATGAATCTAACAGATATTTACAGAATATTTCATCCAACAGATACATAAAACACATTTTCCTCATGAAACTCTCTCCAAGATAGACCATATGTTAGAACACAAAAAAGTTCTTAACAAATTTAAAAAAATCAAAACTATATCAAGTATCTTCTCAGACCACAACAGAATAAATCTAGAAATTTATAACAAGAAGCCGGGCAAGGCGGCTCACGCCTGTAATTCCAGCACTTTGGGAGGCCAAGGTGGGTGGATCACGAGGTCAGGAGATCGAGACCATCCTGGCTAACATGGTGAAACCCCGTCTCTACTAAAAATACAACAAACTAGTCAGGCATAGTGGCAGGCCTGTAGTCCCAGATACTCAGGAGGCTGAGGCAGGAGAATTGCTTGAACCTGGAGGCGGAGGTTGCAGCGAGCTGAGATCGTGCCACTGTACTCCAGCCTCGGCAACAGAGCAAGACTCAGTCACAAAAAAAAAAAAAAGGAAAAGAAATTGATAACAAGAGGAACTTTGGAAACTATATATACACGGAAATTAAACAATGTGATCCTCAATGACCATTGGGTCAAGGGAGAAATAAAAAATAAAATTTTAAATATTTCTTGTAACAAATAAAAATTAAAATATAACGTACTAAAATCTAGGAGACACAGTAAAAACACTGCTAAGAGGGAATTTTATAGCAACAAGTGCCTACACCAGAAAAGTAGAAAGATTTTAAATAAATAATCTAGTAATGCATCTTAGAGAACTGGAAAAGCACCAACAAATCAAACCCAAGATTAGTAGAAGAAATGAATAAAAATCAGAGCAGAACTAAACAAACTAGAGACCAAAAAACAATAGAAAAGACCAACCAAAAAATGATTTCTTGAAAAGATAAGCAATATCAATAAACCACTTGCTAAGCTAAGCAAGAAAAAACAAAAGGAGATCCAATAAACAACACCAAAATGAAAAAGAATATATTAATATTACAATTGACACAGAAATACGAAAGATTATCAATGATTTTTAGGAACAACTCTACACTAAGGAACTGGAAAACCTATATGAAATAGATAAATTTCTGGACACGTGCAACCTACCAAGTTTGAATCAGGAACAAATACAAAAACTGAACAGAACAATAGTAAGTAAAAGATCAAAGAAGGAATCAAAGTCTCTGATATGGTTTGGCTCTGTTTCCTCACCCAAATCTCATGTTGAACTGTGTTGGGGAGGGGCCTGGTGGGAAGTGATTGACTCATGGGGGCAGACTTCCCCTTTCTTCTTCTCATGATAGTGAATGAGTTCTCATGAGATCTGGTTATTTAAAAGTGTGTAGCACTCCCCACTTCACTCTCTTTCTCTCCTGCTCCTCCATGGTAAGACGTGCTTGCTTTCTCTTAGCTTTCTGCCATAATTCTAAGTGTCCTGAGGCCTTCTAGCCATGCCTCCTGTACAGCCTGTGTAACTATCAATTAAACCTCTTTCCCTTATAAACTTACCCAGTCTCCGGTAATTTTTTAATACTAGTGTGAGAATGGACTAATATAGCCTCTCAAGAGTGAAAAAGTCCAGGACCAGATGGCTTCACTACCAAATTTTACCAAGCTTTCAAAGAATAACTAACACCAACAACTAACACACTATTCCATCAAAATGAAAATAAGGGAACTCTTCCTAACTCATACTATGAGACCAGCACTACCTGGATATGAAAACCAAACAAGGACACAACGAAAATAAGAAAACTACAGGCAATGCCTCTGATGAACATAAATATAAAAATCTTTACAAAATAGTAGTAAAACAGATCCAATAGCACACAAAAAAACAATAATACAACATGCATAAGTGTGATATATTCCAGGGAAGAAAGGATGGTTCAGCAAATGCACATCAGAAAATGTGATACATTATACCATCAGAATGAAGGATATCATCCTAATAGATGCTGAAAAAGCATTTGATAAAATTCAACATCCCTTCATGATCAAAGCTGCCATAGAAGCCACATATCTCAACATTAAAAGTCCATACACAACAACTCTATAGCTACTGTCATACTGAATGGAGAAGAGTGGAAAGCCTTTTCTCTAATAACTGGAAAAAGACAAGAAAGCCAAAAATGCTCACTTTTCACCACTTCTGTTCAACATAATACTGGAAGTCCCAGCCAGAGAGTTTAAGAAAAAGAAACAGGCCGGGCGCGGTGGCTCAAGCCTGTAATCCCAGCACTTTGGGAGGCCGAGACGGG
>NW_012115055.1:4256917-4262160 GCF_000951035.1 Colobus angolensis palliatus | reverse complement strand
GTATACATGTGCCATGGTGGTTTGCTGCACCTATCAACCCATCATCTAGGTTTTAAGCCCCACATGCATTAGGTATTTGTCCTAATGCTCTCCTTCCCCTTTCCCCCCAGCCCCCGACAGGTCCCAGTGTGTGATGTTCCCCTCCCAGTGTCCATGTGTTCTCATTGTTCAACTCCCACTTACGTGTAAGAAAATGCAGTGTTTGGTTTTCTGTTCCTGTGTTCGTTTGCTGAGAATGATAGCTTCCAGTTTCATCCATGTCCCTCCAAAGGACATGAACTCATTCTTTTTTATGGCTGCATAGTTAGAATGGTTATTACTAAGAAGATTAAAAAAATCACAGATGCTGGCAAGGATACAGCAATGTAAATTCATATAGCCATTATGAGAACCAGTATGGAGGTCCCAACAACAACAACAACAACAACAACAAACGGTGTATTTTTGCAAATGAATAGATATCAGTGGATCAAAGGGATACCTGCCCTCACATTTTATTGCAACACTATTTGCAATAGCAAATATATGAGATCAACTTACGTGTCCATGAATGAACAGATGAATTTTTGAAAATGTGGTTTGTATACAGTGGAATACTATTTGGCCACAAAAGAGAATGCAAACATGACATTTGCAGCAACATTGTAGGAGTTAGAGGTCATTTGTTAAGTGAAGTAAGACAGGCACAAGAAGACAGATATTGCAGGTTCTCACCCATATTCAGGAGCTAAAATAATTGATCTCATGAAGATAGAATAGAGAGTGAAATGATAGATATCAGAGGACAAGGAGGATGAGATAGTAGGAGAAGAGAGGTAAATGGGTATAAGCATACAATTAGATAGAAGTTAAAAGTTTGATTTTTGATAGCAGAGTGGGGTGACTCTAGTTACCAACAATGTGTTGTATATTTCAGAGTCACTGGAAAAGACAAATTGCTCACAAAATATTTAAATGAGAAATGCTCAATGTGATGGATCTTCCAAACTTCCTGACTTAATCATCATACATTCTATGTAACAAACACTTACTTGTAGTCCATAAATACGTAAAATATCACGCATCAATAAAAATAAAAGATTCAAAAATTTCAAAAATTAAAAAGAGAAATTAGAACATAATTTACTAAAAACTCATTTTATTCAAAGTTGTTGCGATTTTACCATTTTATTACATGTCCTACCTATGTACCTTGATGGATATTTTCTGGGGAGGTTCCAATTAAGGTTTTAGGAAAAGTTTTTTAAATTTATTTCAAAACTTTACTAAACATCTCTTCTGTCAAGGCACTAAGCTATGTTCTACGGGTTGTATTGAATGGTTTCAGGATATAGGTCATACCCTGAAAATAAAGCTGAGTATGTTATGTGTTGTCCTATCACATGGAAGTCAATTGACAAGGAAATTGGAAGAAAATAATGACAAGCTTGATGATATGCATGTTCCTAATTTGAGATTTGAATATATGGGAGCTGCTTGTAAACAATTCCTATATCTCTGCTTCAGATGCATATTTAATGCCAGAATGCTTGTGCAGAAAGCAAGTCAATAGGGAATCCATACAAAAAGAGTCATCCAAGGATCATTATCCATGTTAGGAGTTTATCTGCTACATGATTTATTTATACTAAGCTTTATTAATATAGAAAGTAAGTGGAAGGTATTGCCTTAAAAATACTTACTCTATCATTTGAGAGTCAAGAGATAGTCATAATTGTATTAATATTATAATGAGGTTTGAAAATGAATGGGTATAAAAGTAATAATAGCAACACTTAATGGATGATTCTAAAACTTTTGCCAGTGATTGTTCTAAAACTCTTATACTGCATTAACTCAAGTAATCATGATAATAGCATAATGAAATGAATTCTATTTTTATAAACATTTGCAAATGAAGAAGCTGAGCAAAAGTCTAAGGCCATTTGCCAGACAGTGGGGAAGCCAGGATACCCACATTCAGTTCCATTCTCAGTTCTTAGGCATGTGTTATATCAATTCAGTAATAAGCCTTTTAGAATTTCACCGGAAATGTGTATGTAGAATTTGTAGTCACTGGGATGGTGAGGGAAGATTTCATGAGAAGATGGTTCCTTAAATGCATGCGTAAGTATGAATGGATTTAGTAGTATAGTACATGGATCAGTAAAGATAAATTCACTAATGCAGTAGAGTGGTGTTTGCACTTTAGTGGGTTAAAATAATCAGAAGTTATTGTTAAAAATACAGATCCCTGAACTCTATGCCTGGAGGTGTTGGTTTTCAGAAGGCCTTGAGTACACCAGAGAAATTACTTTTTAATAAGATCTCTAGATGATTTTGATGCCAAGTCTATAGATGCTATGAAGTATACTCCACAAGTATTCTGTATTCAAACTGAATTTCTATTCCAATGAAGTTATGTGGACAGGAGCATTTAAAAAAGCATGCAACAATGTATCTCACTAAACAAACACATCTACATAGAAAATAATACCAAATAGAAGAGAAACTAGTTCTTATTTCACAGATTTTTGCACTCATTTGAATGTAAACTCACAATGTAAACTTATATAATAATGGTTATGCCACTGCCACATTCTTAGTATCTAATATTGTCTTACAAATTGCATTTATCTTTATTTCCAACCCATGCTTTGACTATTTATTTCAATTCTCCAAGAAGAATCTTAGTTCTTAGCATAGACATACCAGCATTCCAGTAGAGGATGTATGATTTTAAAAAGGCATACGTTTTTTTTTCTTCACTTAGTATAATTATTTTGAAATGTGCCCATACTGTTGTGTGTATCAATAGTTTATTCCTTTGATCTCTGAGTGTCATTCCATTGTGTGTAAATGCCATAATTTGCTTATTCATTTGCCTATTGAGGGACATGTGGATTGTTTTCTGTGTTGGGCCATTACCATAAAGCTGCTATGAACGTTTGTATACGTGTTGACCAGACTCAGGAAGGGGAACATCACACATCGGGGCCTATTACGGGGAGGGGGGGATGGCATTGGGAGTTATACCTGATGGAAATGACAAGTTGATGGGTGCTGACGAGTTGATGGGTGCAACACACCAACATGGCACAAGTATACATATGTAACAAACCTGCACGCTGTGCACATGTACCTTAGAACTTAAAGTATAATAATAATAAAAGAAAAAAGAAAAGAAAATATGGCACATACACACCATGGAATACTATGCAGTCATAAAAAAGGATGAGTTCATGTCCTTTGTAGGGACATGGATGAAGCTGGACACCATCATTCTCAGCAAACTATTGCAAGGACAAAATACCAAACCCTGCATGCTCTTACTCATAGGTGAGAATCGAACAATGAGAACACTTGGACACAGGAAGGGGAATGTCACACATCTGGGCCTGTTGTGGGGCGGGGGGAGGGAGGAGGGATAGCATTAGGAGATATACCTAATGTAAATGACGAGTTAATGGGTGCAGCATACCAACATGGCACATGCATGCATATGTAACAAACCTGCACATTGTGCACATGTGCCCTAGAACTTAAAGAATAATAAAAAAAAGAATATGGTTTAGCAATGAATATCAATTTTCTTCTGTTAGAGAAAAAGCATTTACCGGCTGGGCGGAGCAAGATGGCCGAATAGGAACAGCTCCTGTCTCCAGCTCCCAACGCCAGCAACACACCCAAGACAGGTGATTTCTGCATTTTCAACTGAGGTACCGGGTTCATCTCACTAGGGAGTGCTAGACAATCGGTGCTGGTCAGGTGCTGCAGCCCCACCAGTGAGAGCTGAAGCAGGGTGAGGCATCGCCTCGCCTGGGAAGCTCAAGGGGGAAGGGAATCCCTTTTCCTAGCTGGGGAACTGAGACACACAACACCTGGAAAATCAGGTAACTCCCACCCCAATACTGCACTTTACCAAGGGTCTTAGCAAATGGCACACCAGGAGATTATATCCCACATCTGGCCGGGAGGGTCCCGCCAGTGGAGCCTCCCTCATTGCTAGCACAGCAGTCTGTGATCTAACTGCAAGGCAGCAGCGAGGCTGGGGAAGGGGCACCTGCCATTGCTGAGGCTTAAGTAGGTAAACAAAGCCAATGGGAAGATCGAACTGGGTGTAGCCCACAGCAGCTCAAGAAGACCTGCCTGTCTCAGTAGACTTCACCTCTGGGAACAGGGCACAGCTAAACAAACAAACAAAAAAAGCAGCAGAAACCTCTGCAGACGTAAACCACCCTGTCTGACAGCTTTGAAGAGAGCAGTGGATCTCCCAACATGGAGACATGAGAACGGACAGACTGCCTGCTCAAGTGGGTCCCTGATCCCTGAGTAGCCTAACTGGGAGACAGCCCCCAATAGGGGCAGACCAACACTCCACACCTCACACTGCGGGGTACACCCCTGAGACGAAGCTTCCAAAGCAAGAATCAGACAGGTACGCTCGCTGGTCAGCAATATTCTATCTTCTGCAGCCTGTGCTGCTGATACCCGGCAAACAAGGTCTGCAGTGGACCTCAAGCAATCTCCAACAGACCTACAGCTGAGGGTCCTGAATGTTAGAAGGAAAACTAACTAACAGGAAGGACACCCACACCAAAACCCCATCAGTACAGCACCAACATCAAAGACCAAAGGCAGATAAAACCACAAAGATGGGGAAAAAGCAGGGCAGAAAAGCTGGAAATACAAAAAATCAGAGTGTATCTCCCACTCCAAAGGAACACAGCTCATCGCCAGCACCGGATGAAAGCTGGATGGGCAATGACTATGACAAGTTGAGAGAAGAAAGCTTCAGTCCATCAAACTTCTCAGAGCTAAAGGAGGAATTACGTACCCAGCACAAAGAAACTAAAAACCTTGAAAACAGAATGGAAGAATGGATAACCAGAATAATCAATGCAGAGAAGGCCATAAACGAACTGCCAGAGATAAAAACCATGACACCAGAAATATGTGACAAATGCACAAGATTCAGTAACTGACTCGATCAACTGGAAGAAAGGGTATCAGCGATTGAGGATCAAATGAATGAAATGAAGCAAGAAGAGAAGCCTAAAGAAAAAAGAGGAAAAAGAAATGAACAAAGCCTTCAAGAAGTATGGGATTATGTGAAGAGACCAAATCTACATCTGATTGGGGTGCCTGAAAGTGAGGGGGAAAATGGAACCAAGTTGGAAAACACTATTCAGGATATCATCCAGGAGAAGTTAACCAACCTAGTAGGGCAGGCCAACATTCAAATTCAGGAAATACAGAGAACG
>NW_012115055.1:4253931-4256366 GCF_000951035.1 Colobus angolensis palliatus | reverse complement strand
CCTAGTAGGGCAGGCCAACATTCAAATTCAGGAAATACAGAGAACGTCACAAAGATACTCCTTGAGAAGAGCAACTCCAAGACACATAATTGTCAGATTCACCAAAATTGAAATGAAGGAAAAACTGTTAAGGGCAGCCAGAGACAAAGGTTGGGTTACCCACAAAGGGAAGCCCATCAGACTAATAGCAGATCTCTCAGCAGAAACCCTACAAGCCAGAAGAGAGTGGGGGCCAAGATTCAATATTCTTAAAGAAAAGAATTTTCAACTCAGAATTTCATATCCAGCCAAACTAAGTTTCACAAGTGAAGGAGAAATAAAATCTTTTACCGATAAGCAAATGCTTAGAGATTTTGTCACCACCAGGCCTGCCTTACAAGAGAACCTGAAGGAAGCACTAAACATGGAAAGGAACAATCGGTACCAGCTATTGCAAAAACATGCCAAAATGTAAAGAACATCGAGGCTAGGAAGAAACTGCATTAATTAACGAGCAAAATAACCAGTTAATATCATAATGGCAGGATCAAGTTCACACATAACAATATTAACCTTAAATATAAATGGATTAAATGGTCCAATTAAAAGACATAGACTGGCAAACTGGATAAAGAGTCAAGACCGATCAGTCTGCTGTATTCAGGAGACCCATCTCACATGCAAAGACACACATAGGCTCAAGATAAAGGGATGGAGGAAGATCTACCAAGCAAATGGAGAACAAAAAAACGCAGGGGTTGCAATCCTAGTCTCTGATAAAACAGACTTTAAACCATCAAAGATCAAAAGAGACAAAGAAGGCCATTACATAATGGTAAAGGGATCAATTCAACAGGAAGAGCTAACTATCCTAAATATATATGCACCCAATACAGGAGCACCCAGATTCATAAAGCAAGTCCTTAGAGACTTACAAAGAGACTTAGACTCCCATACAATAATAAGGGGAGACTTCAACACCCCACTGTCAACATTAGACAGATCAACGAGACAGAAAGTTAACAAGGATATCCAGGAATTGAACTCATCTTTGCACCAAGTGGACCTAATAGACATCTACAGAACTCTCCACCCCAAATCAATAGAATATACATTCTTTTCAGAACCACATCACACTTATTCCAAAATTGACCACATAATTGGAAGTAAAGCACTCCTCAGCAAATGTAAAAGAACAGAAATTATAACAAATTGTCTCTCAGACCACAGTGCAATCAAACTAGAACTCAGGACTAAGAAACTCAATCAAAACTGCTCAACTACATGGAAATTGAACAACCTGCTCCCAAATGACTACTGGATACATCACGAAATGAAGGCAGAAATAAAGATGTTCTTTGAAACCAATGAGAACAAAGATACAACATACCAGAATCTCTGAGACACATTTAAACCAGTGTGTAGAGGGAAATTTATAGCACTAAACGCCCACAAGAGAAAGCAGGAAAGATCTATAATTGACACTCTAACATCACAATTAAAAGAACTAGAGAAGCAAGAGCAAACACATTCAAAAGCTAGCAGAAGGCAAAAAATAACTAAGATCACAGCAGAACTGAAGGAGAGAGAGACACGAAATCCCTCCAAAAAATCAATGAATCCAGGAGTTCGTTTTTTGAAAAGATCAACAAAATGGATAGACCGCTAGCAAGACTTATAAAGAAGAAAAGAGAGAAGAATCAAACAGATGTCATAAAAAAGGATAAAGGGGATATCACCACCGACCCCACAGAAATACATACTACCATCAGAGAATACTATAAACACCTCTACACAAATAAACTAGAAAATCTAGAAGAAATGGATAATTTCCTGGAGACTTACACTCTCCCAAGACTAAACTTAGAAGAAGTTGAATCCCTGAATAGACCAATAGCAGGCTCTGAAATTGAGGCAATAATTGATAGCCTATCAACCAAAAAATGTCCAGGACCAGATGGATTCACAGCTGAATTCTACCAGAGGTACAAGAAGGAGCTGGTACCATTCCTACTGAAACTCTACCAATCAATAGAAAAAGAGGGAATCCTCCCTAACTCATTTTATGAGACCAACATCATCCTGATACCAAAGCCTGACAGAGATACAACAAAAAAAGAGAATTTTAGACCAATATCCATGATGAATATCGATGCAAAAATCCTCAATAAAATATTGGCAAACCAAATCCAGCAGCACATCAAAAAGCGTATGCACCATGATCAAGTGAGCTTCATCCCTGGGATGCAAGGCTGGTTCAACATACACAAATCAATAAACGTAATTCAGCATGTAAACAGAACGAAAGACAAAAAAAACATGATTATCTCAATAGATGCAGAAAAGGCTTTTGACAAAATTCCACAGCCCTTCATGCTAAAAACTCTCAATAAATTTGGTATTGATGGAACGTATCTCAAAATAAGAGCTATTTATGACAAACCCACAGCCAATAT
>NW_012115055.1:4204043-4252153 GCF_000951035.1 Colobus angolensis palliatus | reverse complement strand
AGCTGGAAACCATCATTCTCAGCAAACTATCGCAAGAACAGAGAACCAAACACCGCATGTTCTCACTTATAGGTGGGAACTGAACAATGAGATCACCTGGACTCAAGAAGGGGAACATCACACACCGGGGCCTATGATGGGGAGGAGGGAGGAGGGAGGGATTGCATTGCGAGTTATACCTGATGTAAATGAGAAGTTGATGGGTGCTGACGAGTTGATGAGTGCAGCATACCAACATGGCACAAGTATACATATGTAACAAACCTGCACGTTATGCACATGTACTCTAGAACTTAAAGTAAAATAATAAAAAAAAATTTAAAGAAAAGAGCACTTATCAATCCTTAACTTTTTCAAAGATCTCTCTGAGCAGACACTTTAAATCATGCAATAAGATCATACATCAAAACCAATTCTTTCTACTTCAAAATACAACTCGTCCTAGGGGTTTGGTTTTATACGTATACTTCTCATGAAAGATTACAGTCAGGTCAAAAAAGCAGCAGTGTAATGTGGCTTTCAAACTGTAAGATCATGTTTTGATTAACAATGGTAATAATTGCAGGTTGGAATAAGTTAGACTTTATTGAAGTCATTTTGCCCTGCTCTCAGTGCCCCAGCAGAATTGGTTTCAATCTCATTCTGCCTAGGAACTTGGTAATTGTGTCTGTCCTACCAGTCATCACATTGTGGTTTTTGCTTAGTGTCTGTCTTGAACCAGACTTTATGGAAACACATGGAACTCATATCAAGGTAATGTTATATTTAAAGAATAATTCACAAAGACAACTTGAATGTAAATAATGATGGAAATTTATTGTTTGTAATTTCTTGTACATTGTTATTCAATGTGATTTGACATCTTGCCGATTTCCTAAGAACAATGCACCAATTTGAAGCGTTTCTGAAACATGAGAGCATCATAAGAAAAATATAAGTAGTACGTTTTATATGTGTGAGACGTAGAAAAGTTAAATGACTAACATTATTAGCTTTATAATTTAAAAAGCCATTATATTCTGAAACTACTATATAAGAGTTGATGTAGATTACAACAGTACTTAAAGATAAATGTGTGAGTTGAAAAAAATAAAAAGACTTGTTTTTGGCAATATTAGGTTCACAGTAAAACTGAGCAGAGGATACAGAGAAGTTATTTATACTCCTTGTTTCTTCACGTGCATATACTTCCTCATTATTAACATTCCCCAGCAGAACAGTAGCTTTGCATACAACTGATGAACCTACTGACACATCATTATCACCCAGAGTCCATAGTTTACATATGGTTCACCATCGGTGTATTCTAAGGGTTTCAACAAATGTAAAATGATATGTATCCATCACTATACTACCACACAGAGTAGCTTCCCTACCCAAAAAATTCTTTGAGTAGGCAGTTACAACATTTTGAAAAAAAAATTTTTAAGTATAATCTTCCTTATCAAAGAAATAAATGAAGACAGTATCTGAAAAAGAAAATCATGTTATAATGAATTATAATGCCCTTGATTGTCGTTTTAGGTGAATTTGTTCATAAACTAATATTTTACACCAAAGATAAGGTGGTCACAAATTCAATTTCTAGAAGAAAATATAAATTTATTTAATTTTAAGAGTTAAACCTCATTAAGATTTCTTTGAATTATTTTGCTCACTTATGTGTTTCTTAATGAAGATTGAAAATGATATTTTGTAAGGCAACATTACTCATTTTCTGAGAGGATTATGAACTGTCTTATATTCAATAACATTTTTAAAAAATCGATAGCATTGATATATCATTATATTAAAGACTCATTTATTTATTTAGAGATCAACTAAAATTGGGTTAATGGGCCTAACTAGAGAACTCCTTCCATTATATCCATTAGGGTCCTGATTTTAGTTCATTGTAAATAGAGATATTTAATAAATATAAGTAAGACGGGTTTATTTTATGTTTAAATATTAATGAAAATGATGTCAGATAAAATACATTATAAAATTCCATATGATCATAAGAACATTTTTTTATCAAAGATTATCAGTACTGACTGCACTAAAAAAAGAAGACCCTAATTTAAACAATAGCAGCCGACAAATGAAAATTGATAACAAATTTTTTTTTTTTTTTGAGACACAGAGACTTGCTCTGTCACCCAGGCTGAAGTGCAGTGGCTCACTTCAACCTCTGCCTCCAGGGTTCAAGCAGTTCTCCTGCCTCAGCTTCCCAAGTAGCTGGGACTACAGGTGTGTACCACCAAGCCCACCCAATTTTTGTATTTTTTTTTTTAGTAGAGAAGGGGTTTCACCATGTTGGCCAGGCTGGTCTCAAACTCCTGACCTCAGGTGATCCGCCTACCTTGGCCTCCCAAAGTGTTGGGATTACAGGAGTGAGTCATCGCTCCCGGCTAGTAACAGATATTCTTAATCGTTTGATTTGCCAAGACTTGTATCTAGTTTATAGATACCTTCTTTCTTCTGTACCTTTTATTAGTGCAAAAGCACATGTAAGATTTACCTTATTGTACTGGAAAAGGTAACTTTTGTGAATAATTATACATAAGTGACACATAAATTAAAAGGGCTTTATTATTTTTTCATTTATTCAAAAATATCTAAATTGTAGAGTATTTGTGCTGAGAATCTCGGATGTGTCACCACTGCTGTGGATTCTCTTGTTTCCCTAAAGAAGTCTGGATATTGAAAATTGCTCTGTCATAGTCAAGAATCTGAGTTCAGGAGTATCCACAGAGAGGCTTCCAAGTCCTTCACATATCTACTTGTTCCAGGTGTTGGATATTTTCCATAAACTAATTCTATTTTGATGTGTTTTCATGTCTGGAGACCTCCATTTTCACATATAGAAAAGAAAAAATTGATGAGGGTCTTCAGTGCCTTTGTTTCTTTTATGGAACACATAGTTACTCGGTTCTGTATTATCAGGTGTGTCTATCTGAATGTATCACTCGACATTCTGGGATTCAGTGAATTTCTGGATTTTTCCATACCACATAAGCATGAAGAGGATCTTCTCATGAGGCTTCCCTCTGCCTCATGACTTTATGCTCCTGAAATTCCTGTTTATACCTCCACTGGATGATGGTGGGGGCAGGGAGTGCCTGCTATTCTAATATTTCCCAACCTTTTTTCCTCATTTTATCTGACAGGCAGTAAAGAATACACAAAACCTGATCATCCTAACTTCCTTGGTAAGTGATTTATGATCCCAACATTCACTGAAATCAAACCTTACATGTGCAGGCCATATATGATTGACTTTCACATAAACACTCATATTTAATGACTTTGTTGACTGTGATTCCTACACAAGGTTTCTAATAACTTCAGGGGTGGTGGAGGTACATTTATCGCCTTGGTTAAAACATCTGCAAGTTTGTGTCGCCAAGAATTAACTTAGGGTTTGAATTATCAAGTGGTCCTTACGCAGGGAGGTGTGCCTTATCATCGAACTCAGGAGCTTTCCCTGAGTACTTGCACACACCACTCACAAAAATTTTATCTTCATTCCTAGCTACGCCAAAGGGATGCAGAGATTGGAAGACAAATTTGAGAGGAAGAGTGGAATTGTTACACAGTTTACTCACTTAGCAAAAAACTTAAAGCCAATACTTTACAAATCTATTTCTCCAAGTTTTTTCTACTACCCCCCAATGCAAAAAATGAGTGTTAATGTTTCTTCTTTCTTCTCCCTCTAGAATGCAGAGGCAATTTTAGCTCCAAGCTCATTTTTTTGTGTGTGACCTAAACTTATTAAGATGTTCAGTTAAACAAAAATATACATCTATTCCTTTAAAAAGAGACTGCTTACTTAGAAGGCTGTTTTTTGTTTTAAATGTGAATTTATTTTATTTATTATTTCATTGACTATTCCAGTGCCATTATTCTTGTAAAATAGTGTTTCCTTATTTGGAATCTAACTGTTAAGTACTCTATATTTTAATAATAATGTATAGACTGTGTTGTAGTGATGTGTATTGTGAGAGATAACTGTATTTTAGATGAAAGTGTTTCTCTAAAATTAGAATATATTAATAAATTGGCTTCTTGAAGAGTGAACACAAAGTAATTCCTTCACTAAGCTTTTCCTTTAGTTGGCTTCTGAGGGCTTGAAGGATAGGACAGCATGATGAATGGTGATTAAACTGAGCCTGAGCAAAATGATGAAAAAAATATAAAATTTTTCATTCTTGACAACAGGCATTAACATAGAACTTAGGCCATTATGTTCAGCAGAACTGAAGCCAAGATTCTTTTATAAGTTCTTACAGTGGCACGCAGGGAGTAAAGGAAGGAAGCCAAAGGAAAGGCCATTTTATTTATAAGCTAAAAAAAAAAAAGTCAACACTGAGAATTTTGAGTCTTTCATTCCTCCCAAGTAGGAAATATTTACTCTAGTATATTTTCTTTGTTATGATAAACGTTAAGTGCACATTTGGAAATAACAATGATTTAATTGCTAAAAGTATGATAACCTTTGATTCAAATATTTTATAATTTTAGGTCTTATTATTACCTTCAGTAACAGCAAATAAAAAACAAGCAGTATATACTATAATAATAACTGCTAACACAAAGCATTTATTATATGACAATGTTATATTTCACAAACGTTAAATATTAATTCCTTTATTACACATTAACATTTTATGAGTTATGTAAAATTTTTGTTCATTTCAATGAATGGATAAACTAAAGGTAATTTTCTTAGACTTTCTGGCTTCTACATCCATGTTTATAAGCTTTGTGACAATTCTTTGCTTTACTGACTAATTTCTGAACCTTGCCATTCAGAAAAGAGGCCATATGGAAGAGAGATGGTGGTGGTTTCAATTCAAGTGGTAGCAGTAGAAGTACAAGAGTTTTTTCTACAGGTAGAGCTAGCACGTTTGTTGGGGAATAGATATGGTGTATGAGAGAATGAGAAAGTCAATAAGGGCTCCAAGGTTTTGTTCGATACAACTGAAATTTTGGAATTCCAATGAATTGACATGGATAAGACTATAGATGGAGTAATTTTTAGAGGGATCATAGCAATTTTGTTTGGATAATATTTATTTAGCATGTTTCTTAGATAGTTAGATGGCAAGATCGAATAGACAGTTGGCTCTAAGTATCTGTAGTTCATAAGAGATGTAGAAATTCAATTTGGGATGTTTCATCTTATAAGTTATACTGAAAGACAAGAGACACTATGAGATCTGCAATGGAGTGAATGTAAATAAAGGAAAAAAGGTTGTTTTTTTTTTGTTTCTGATATGAATGAACAAGTTAACTTGATCAACTTCATGGCTAAAGGCAACTAGTATATCTGATTCAGGTGCTTAAAAATCTGCTTGAAGTTACTAAAAAGTTAACATCTTAATGAAATGTTGCCAGGCAAATATATCAGGGACAGATAGGAAAGTAAGCTTAGTATTTGAGAACAATTTTTCTTTAGGGCTGTTCACCTATTCTGAAGATGGGCTGACGGAAAGAAAAAAAAAAAAAAAAGCATCATTTTGTTGATAACCTTTTAGAAGCTGAGGGACAGAGTCCAGGGTCTTCCAAGAGGAAACAGCTGATAATTTCCCCATACTTTGAGTTAAAACCCAAGAGAGCTATAGTCTAGGAGTTAGGGTGCATCTGGAGACCTGCCCTCATAGCGCTTGAAGCCAAATCTTCAGTAATATTAATGCCAGGAATTAGTCAAATGCCAGATTGGTGGCCTCCTCACTTGACTTCCACAGCTAAGGTAAAATTTCTCAGAAGACAACTTTACCTTGAACTTCAAATTACATTTATGCTATCAAATGTTACACAACTCCTGACAGTCAATAAAAAAAATCAAGCACATATAGAAGTTAAAATACAGAAAGAAGAAATGAGAAAAATTGATAATAAAAACAAAAGTAATCCTGGACATGAAATTACAATATTTTTAAATAACTTTTAATATTAAATGTACAGAGATATAAGAGAATGTTCAGATTTTTGGAAGAAAAAAATGAAAATAATTTAAAAGACCCAAATGATAATTTTAAAACTGAAATATAAAATAACCTAAAATAAGAAGTCAACAGGGAAACTTTGAATGTTCTAATTTTGAAAATGTTTGGCAAGATGATTGGCAAGAAAGCTACATGTAGTTATGTGATTAAACTACTGAATATTGAAGGAAGAGAAATAGAAATTTTCATAAGATTAAGAAATATACACGATAATTTACCTTCAAAGCAGTAACATAGACTTACGGATATTTTCTCATCACAAATAATGACAGCAAAAACAGTGATGAAAATTGTGTATTTAAAATGCTGAAAGAAAATGATAAAACTAGAGTTTTCTCCCTAGGAAGAATATTATTCAAAAATGAAGGGGTAATCTAGGGTAATCTAGATATCTTTAGACAACCGAATTTGAGAGAACTTATCACCCACTAGATTATATTAAAAGATATTTTTAGAGTGGTTTTCAGGCCAAAAGCAAACTATCCCAAAGGAAATTAGGATATGTAGAAAAAAGAGCAGTGAAAATAGTAAATATGAAGGTTGATATAAATGGATACTGGTTGTATAAAACAATTTTGGCAGTACTGTATCAGATACATATCTAATACTTATTTACATATCCATATTAATATTCATTATATTTATTGGAGAATATGGAAGAGAAAAGGTCCTTCATTGACTTCAGCCATGGCCTTGTGTGTTTATGGTTGTGTCTGCTGCTACCAGTGAGTCTTGGAAATAAAATAAATATTAATAATTTTTATGTATGTTTCATAGATATTATCTGAGAAGTATTATATAAAATAAAAATTTTTATTACCTGAATAAGTCCTTAACGTTGCCACCCTGGTTTATATTTCTGTGAGTACTATTAACCTTGCTAAAAAGTATGAATGTTACATGATTAGATATTACTCAGCAGTGCTCACCGGCATTTTCACTACATGAATATTCACTATAGACTATGGTTCTTTGTACATATTCTTAAACTTCATGTATATTGAAATAATTTTATTATATTCATAATGAAGGGTATAAAAGTAGCTTAAAGTATTTTAATATTTTAGTTTCAAGAATTCCAATTCTTTGTGTGTGAATCCTGAAGATTCATATTTGTCAAGAGTTTAAAAACACTACACGGGATATTAATAACTGAGACATCCCTGTGGGAAAGAAAGTAAAGAAACCATAGTAATTATTACCAAAACAGACTTACCTGTATGTAGTGAAGTGATTTATGTATATTATTTACATGAAGCATATTATTTAGCATGAATATAATAAACATAAGAGGTCAAGTGAGCATGAAAGTATTTCTGAGAAAGTATAGAAAAGGAACAAACCAGAGTGTAAAAAAGAATTATCAATTCCATGTAATTTTCATCTGCCAAATGAGCCAAAGGTACAAACACAAACTTTACTGAGCCCTTACTCTTATTTGTACCATAAGGACAGTAAAGGATACTTAGAGCAATAAATCACTGATGTTAAGGAATGTCAGAATATTTGTATTTAGCCACCAATAGGAGGAAGTGTTCTGGGGATGATATTCACTTGTAAACAGTAATCATTAGTGTCAGGGTCATATAGATACCTGCTTTCCCTGATGGTGTCATGGTAATCTTCAAGAGTCCTTTTGGGTATAACTGATACCTTTGAGATTATAATTTATCTGGTAAATAATCTTAATGGACTGGGTCTTTGGAGAAATTTACACAATACAAGAATTATTATTCCTCTGAAAATCATAGAAAGAAAACACATGTTTGCACCATGTAGTCCAGATGCCAGAGGTTAACATATTTCCCTTTCCTAGAAAAAAGTTGTACAGAATGGTCACTTTAACTATCTCTCTTCTGTTTATTTATTTTTCTTAATTCCATGTATTTTATCACTGAATAAGCCTTAATTGTGCATTTGTAATATAGTAAATATTGTACAAATAATTAAAACATAATTCCATCATCTAAGAAGTCCAGGTCATTAAACTGTCAACAAATGATTCAGTCATCATTATTTGATCACCATTTGCTAGCTACCATCTAATGTCTACTATTTCCTAGATACTTCATATATGGTAAGTATTTAGCTAAGTATTTTGAAAAGATCATCTTAATTAAAACTTCTGCTGCAACTAATGTGACAGTAAGCTTGGATATCAAAATATTGAGCTCAGACTAATTAGGCAACTTTTTCACAGCTGAAGAGTCAGAGACTGATGAATGAAGGGGTAAGCCCAGGGCTGATTTCAGTGTTTGGAGTCTCAAGCACTACGATAAACTTCCTATGTACCAAAGCAATGCAATACCTGCTTTGGACACACAGAATTGGAGTGATACACTCTGCCTGAAATGAGAGGCCCTAGGACGACTGCACAAGGATGTGATATTTAACCTACACTTTGAACGTACAGCAGATAAGCATTCACCCATTGTACATATTGGAATAATACATTCAAAACAGATGATCCTACATGAATAAAGAATCAAGTCTCATTATTTTTTATGGTAAATTTTCAATATGATGATATGTATGATTGTACTTAAGAAAAAATTTATAGGTCATTGGGCATGAAATATGTATGCTGTAATCACAGAACATTTATTAATCTATATTGGACTTTGCACACGGCATTTTATCTCAATGCTGATTAATAAACATTAGATGATTTGTCTGATTTTACAATATTTATAATACTGTTTATCTTTTCCATTTAAAATTACCTACTGTTTTCATTTCATTTTTAGATCAACACATTTTGGTTAACAGCCCTAATCATGCAAATAAAGCCGTTTTACTGTGGGAGCCAGACACATAAGAGCAAGTGAAATAAATTCTGAGTAGCCTTCTATGTAATCACACTAATGACAATTCTCATCTTCTTTGATCTATTTTAGTACCAATTCCTTTAACGGTGATGGACAATAACATAGAGTAATGATGACATGATAGTTAATAAGTTGCCGACTCTTATTTCATTGCATTTTTTTCTGTTAACTTCCTATGACTGTAGATGGGAAGATGCACTATTTTAAAACTGTCATTTCTACTATTGGTTGACCTATGTATTTGATGCAAATTTAAACTATCACAATGTGACTTTTTTGGATTAGAAGAAATTTATTCTGAGGTTTATCTGGAAGAAGAAAGTTACAAGGATAGGTAACAAAATATGCTTTGCAAAAGAGAAAGAGCAAGAAGGATTACTGATACCTTGTCATATATACAAATATGCCATAAATCCTTATAATTTAAAGAATATGCTACTGAGTATCCTTAAATACAGAAAAAATAAATTAAAAATAGAAATATATGGAAATGTAATATATATTCAATTATTTGAAGTGAGTTTTGTCTACCATGTTTTCTTATTTATCAGATGACTGTTATTACAGCAAAAACAAGCCAATGAAATATATGGTAATATTGAAATTTCAAATTAGCTGTGGGGGGAAGGTTGATTATCATTAGCTAAAAAGTAGTAGGAAATATAAACTTAGATTGTCACAAAGCACGCACACACACAGACAGAATTTAATTGTGTCATATAAACTACAAGAAAGCTATAAACTATTACAAGAAGAAAATTTAGAAGAGATTTCCAGATATCTTGTAGTAACAAAATCTATTCAAAGATCACATGACACCAACATTTTTAAAAGAAAAGGACTATTTTATGTTAATGGACATTGTTACGTTTAAAGAAGAAAAGATAAAAACATAGTGGCAACAGATATTGTAAACACATCACTGAATATCAAAAAATACAGATGTATTGATTATGTATTGCTGTATAAGAAATCACCCCAAAACTAAGGAGCTCAAAACAGGATAAAAGAGACATGGGTCATGAATTCAAGAGCAGCCTTTCCAAGTGGTCTCTGGCTTAGAGTCTTTCATGAGATTGCAGTCAGACTGCAATCTGATGAGGGCCATCAAAAGTCCCCTTCCTTCGTATTCTAGTGCTTAGGCTATACAGTTCAGAGTAGAGGATAGAGCAGCTAAGGACCTTCAGGCACCATTCTCTTTCTCTAGCTAAACAGCCTCTCCAGCTTACAAGCATCACAGTAACACGACTTCTCATGTGGATGCTCAGGGTTCCAAAGGCACGATCCCTGAGACAGCAAGCCAGATGAAACTCTACCAGTTTTATTCTCTGACTTTGAAAATCACAGCATCACTCCTACTGCTGTAGTTGCTCAGAGAAGACAGAAGCCCTTACCCAGATTGAAGAGTAGGAAACATAAGCTCCACCTGTTAATGAGAAGAGTGTGAGTCACATGGTAAGAATAATATGTGGAAAATTCATTTTGCCACAGTATGGTGACTTACAAATAATGAAGAACATAATGCCTAGGCGTAGAAAGACTTAGATTTCCATAGGTGAATGGGAGAGGAATACAAAGGCAGAGGAATGCAGGCAGAGGTTTCTGCACTCCCTGCCCCCACCATCATCCAGTGGAGGTATAAACAGGAATTTCAGGAGCATAAAGTCATGAGGCAGAGGGAAGCCTCATGAGAAGATCCTCTTCATGCTTATGTGGTATGGAAAAATCCAGAAATTCACTGAATCCCAGAATGTCGAGTGATACATTCAGATAGACACACCTGATAATACAGAACCGAGTAACTATGTGTTCCATAAAAGAAACAAAGGCACTGAAGACCCTCATCAATTTTTTCTTTTCTATATGTGAAAATGGAGGTCTCCAGACATGAAAACACATCAAAATAGAATTAGTTTATGGAAAATATCCAACACCTGGAACAAGTAGATATGTGAAGGACTTGGAAGCCTCTCTGTGGATACTCCTGAACTCAGATTCTTGACTATGACAGAGCAATTTTCAATATCCAGACTTCTTTAGGGAAACAAGAGAATCCACAGCAGTGGTGACACATCCGAGATTCTCAGCACAAATACTCTACAATTTAGATATTTTTGAATAAATGAAAAAATAATAAAGCCCTTTTAATTTATGTGTCACTTATGTATAATTATTCACAAAAGGGCTGGGCAAAAATTTCCAGTAATTGCAAAAAATGTTATTAAATAAAATTTACCTACTTAGGAAAACAAATTTTTCACTATGGTAGTATATATTCCTCTGTAATTTGCATTATGTTAATATAATTAAACTAGATGTGAATGTAGTTAAAGGCTAAAGCTAAAAGCTACAAAAAGTATTTTTGCAAAGATTCAAAGTGTGATAAATTAACTAACATTCATGATGTATTTAGAAATCAACGTAGATTCAAAAACATCCCAACTCTAAGTAACCTTTCATGTGTTACCCTATTGCATCCATCTTTTCTCATTCATTATTTTTCTCAGATTTCTCTTACAAAGGTCATTAATTGTATCTCATTATCAGATCCTACTATTAGTTCTCATCCTACTTCACATCACTTGAATTTACCTTCCTTTGCCTTCTAGGTCACTGCACTCCTGCTTCTGTGATTATTTCCTTTCTGAGTAATTTTCATGATTCTGGTTCTTAAAAAATACTGTCAGTTCACAATAAAGTTGGTATTAAATGATTAAATAAATAAAACCTTTGTGCTCAGAGGGAAGAAACACATGTAACAGGAAATGTTATGCTATCTTAATTGTATTCCTGTTTTCAGTTTATATTCCAATTGGAAAATTACTATTCACTTAAAAAAAAAAAAAGCAAACATAAGCAATCCATAGCGCACCACAAACAAAAACGTGAAGTATAAAACCAGCTCATGTGTAACACAGAAAATGCAGACAAAGTGAACAGAAAGTACAGCAAAATGCTTCAAGGGATAGAAAAAGAAACAGAATCTATTCATATGGATAAACTAACTAGCAGTTGACATTCTGCAGACAATACTGGAGGTAATGAAAGTATCTTAGAGATACTATAATTTTAAAAGTACTTATTAATTACTATTTAGCATATACAAACCCCAAATCTGGTAATTTTATATTTTTTCCCAAATAAAATAGTTTAGGACAAAGATACTGGAATGTTATCACCAGGAAAAAATTAATGGAGAGCTTAGAATAGAAGAAATTATCTTTATTAAACATTCCTAAAAGTTTTTACTATTATATGTATAAATAAAACGTTGATAATTAATACCAGAATCTCTCTTTATGTATGATTTGGGATTTGGGTATGCGCTCACGCTGTCTAAATTTAGGTTGACTGTATATGTATGTTTTTCTTCAAGAATGTGGGCCCAGTTATTCTAATGGAAAATCGTTCTTGTCTACATCAAGCCTAAGATAAAGAGCCTCTTAAAGTGGATAATATCTGACATTACTGAGTGAATATCTTTAGGTAAATAGGCCACCTTCCTGAATGCCAGCCTGAAGAGTCTTACTTGCCTTGCACGTTGCCATTCATTATCCATCTATCCTCAAATACTTCTTTATTTCTCTTTTGAAAAGTCTCTGCAACCCAAGAATTTCTTGTCTGCTATGCAAATGACTTCCTAATGTCTAGCTGAAACCTGCCTAATGAGCTTTAGATTCATACTTCCAATTACTTGATCAGCAGCATCATCACCTGGATTTCCAACTGATACTTTAAACTCAGTAAACACAAAGCAGGATACATCAACTTTCCCAGGAGATCTGTCACTCTGCTTTTCTAAATTTCTCTTGGTTCAGAACGATTCTCACAGTTACCTAAGCACAGTCATCAAAAACTAACACAGAAGGCACATCTCCTATGCAGATTTCTCTGATTCTTACAGTAAAACAACAACAACAAAATGACAACAAAAACTCTTCTTCTGATGAAAGTATAACTGAAAGTTGCCTATGACATATCTCATTTTTTATCATGGATTAGTCTGTCTCATGACATACTTCATGACTCATGAAAGCATGCCTCAGGACTTGCTTTATTACCGCAATATGAATCTCAGGCACTTGCGAATTCGCAATCTTTTCTGAATATATTTCGAATGAGTAGTAAATGAATGAATTTCAAATGTATAAAAGAAAAATATTTCTAATACCTCTAAAAATGTATTATGCTACACACACACACACACACACACATACACACACACATTCAAGCCTTCTTTAGCTTTTATGTAGTTTTAGTTTTTTAAAACCTTACGGGAAACTAAATTTGACCTATGTCAAATTATATGTCTAGGAATTAGAATTAGATAGGCAGATACTTGTTTACCTAATTAATGCCTCGGCAATTGTAGAGATTCTAATTTTATCACATTGCTTTCATCTTTCCAGATTAGAGAGCCATTTTTAAGATATTTTACACAAACTGATACCATCTCTTCATGTTTAATCATTTAATGCACTCTTCCTTAGATCTTATCTATCTACTCTATATAAAAAAATTTGATGTTCTATATTAAACTTAGCATTATCATTTCACGGTCATTGTGATTTTTTATATTGTGAATTTTTGTGATTTTTGCTTCCAAAGATTTTCACACGATGGCTAGGATTTTCCGATTTATTAGAACATAGTTTCTACTGTAGTTACTATTCTAATTCAGGAATATATCCCTCAGGGAAGCAGGATGCAGTAGCTCTAAATTCCTTTCACAGATCAGATACATATATACATACATATATTGAAATGTATATACATCATGCATAAATATGTGTACATGGAGATTATAAAACATGCATGATAGAACTATTGAGAAGTGTAAATAAACAAACATAAGTGAATTATTTGAAACAATGCTGGCACACAATCACATAATAAATCTCAGCTTTGATTATTATGAATGAATCGCCCAGGATCTTTTACAGTGATAAAACAGTAACTGTTGAAGTTTTAGATCCACAAAAATCATTCTGCTGAAATCTAAAATAGAAACTCTCAAAAATTTGTAACTGCATGGAGATTAATATATTAACTAACTTAACCCTCCTACTTGTGTTAGATATAATGGTAGAATAAGAAATGTGTAGTGACTTGCCCAAGGTCAGACAGTTAGTTTGATTGCAGAACTGGTGGCTAGAATATGAATCTTATGAGTCAATGTACTTTCTAATTCAATATGTTTCTTGCAGTTTAGTTTGTTTGTTGCTACTCCTTTTTTACTGAGATCTTGTCAAAGAGATACTGAACATAAGTATGAATGCTAATATTTGGCTTCCTTTCTTATATATTAAAAAATAATTGTAAAACTGTGATTAATTCTTATAGAACCCATATTTCTTACACTCTTACATTCCTAGAAGTTGATAATCACATATTTCTTTTTTTTTTTTTTTTGAGACAGAGTCTCGCTCTGTCACCCAGGCTGGAGTGCAGTGACCAAATCTCAGCTCACTGCAAGTTCCGCCTCCTGGGTTTATGCCATTTTCCTGCCTCAGCCTCCCTAGTAGCTGGGACTACAGGCGCCCGCCACCTCGCCCGGCTAGTTTTTTGTATTTTTAGTAAAGACGGGGTTTCACCGTGTTAGCCAGGATAGTCTCGATCTCCTGACCTTGTGATCCGCCCGTCTCGGCCTCCCAAAGTGCTGGGATTACGGGCTTGAGTCACCGCGCGCGGCCGATAATCACATATTTCTTATTTAATCACTTTGTTATACACACCTGTGACAGATAAAAGCATAAGGAACTAAGATTTTGGTGCCTAGGAGTCTACCAAAATCTGTGCTCTATCCTCCATAGTCTGGAGCTCTGATTGGGCTTTCAATGGTCAACCGGGAGACAATATTTTCTTTGTTTCTTTTTCTTTTTTCTTTTTTTCTTTTTGAGACCAAGGCTCACTCTGTTGCCAGGCTGGAGTGCAGTGGCGGAATCTTGGCTCACTGCAACCTCTGTCTCCCGGGTTCAAGCGATTCTCCTGCCTCAGCCTCCCGAGTAGCTGGGACCACAGGAGTGCCTCACCACACCCGGCTAATTTTTGTATTTTTAGTAAAGACGGGGTTTCACCATGTTGGCCAGGCTGGTCTCAAACTCTTGACCTCACATGATCTGTTCGCATAGGTCTCCCAAAGTGCTGGGATTACAGGTGTGAGCTGCAGGGGCAATACTTTCTAATATCTCCACTCCATCTTGCCTACAACTCTGGACACATGACTAATTTTCACCAGCAGTATATCAGTAGCAATGATGCTTTTATGAAGTGTGTGAATATCTTCATTCTCTATTTGTCATTTCTCTAGGTACAAGACTGTCAAGTCTAAGGAACAGCAAACTTGAAAGGGTATGTAATCTTAAATCAGTAAATTGAATAAAGCTGCCTGGCAGCCAGGACACCATATTGTATTGTTATGAGAGAAATAAACTCCTATTGTCTTACATCACTAAAATTGTGAGGTTCTTTGTTTCCTCAATACAATCCAAAGTAAAATTTGCCTGTCTCCTTCGTGTTTCTATAAATGATTCAATATTTGAAGTTAATAAAACTAATCTCTTAAAATTTTCCTACATCGTGGACTTTCTACTAATTCAGAGAGGGACCCTGCAAATCTAGTCTGATTCAATATCATTAATATCTGTACTTCATTCATATATAGCATTTGAGACAAATAGAGATTTACAAACTCTCTATGAACCTTTATGTCACCAGGATTCACTTTTATTTCCACATCATTCACTCCAACCCACTCTGTTCAGCAAAGGTCTAAGTAGTATCAAGTGAATTGAAAAGTTCAGCAGGGGGTTGGGATGCTTGAATGAAAAACAAATACAATAACATACGTCTGTTTTCTCAATACAAACAGTAGAAAAATGAAAATTCAGATAATTTGTGAGTATTATTACTTAGAAGCAATGTAGATTTAATCTTCACCATTAATATAGATCAATTGCTCTTTTATGTCTTTTAAAACTTTCTGAGACGTTGAGTTTTATACTGATCTTGATTTTTTTTCCCTTTTGTTTTCACTTCCTGCAGCTGTAGCTTCCCTGTGACACAGTTAAGCCACATCCTGCCCACCTCCTTTATAGTGCCTCTTCTGTGACTTACTGGAAATAGGCTCCCAATCGTTTTTTAATTGCCATGCATGGGAAATGTTTTTCGACAGCACAGCTGGCTCCAGGATATATCTCTGGTGTTGGAGCAACTATTTTCTAATTGCTTCTCTACCTTTCCGATTAAACTGAAAAGAACTCAGCTGGGGGCAAACTCTTCAAATGGATAACCAGCCCTACTATGTCAGCTCCTAGTTGCTCTGATGTGATAATCAGGAAAAAAGAAGTGCTCCTTTTGATAACTGAACTTCAGTAGTATTGAGAACAAAGGAACTTCAGCAGGATGGAAATGGGACTTTAGTCCAGTATTTCAGCCTCATGGGAAAAACCAGAAACACTGAGATCCTGCCTATTAAACAATACATGACTAAATTCTCCTGTATTTGCTATGTCAATTTTTCTTGCTTGCCCATGTCAAAAACCCTCTTAGTGGAAAAATTCTGCCTACTACTCTATTGTCAACTTTCTCTATATAATACAAGTTCCCATCGCTGGGTTAACCGTATCCTAATCATGAACATTCAACTGTATGTTTGGTCTGTATGTTAGTTTGTGGTGTCAGTGAAAATTGTGTACAATTACAACTACATAATCTCAGAAGCAATATTTTTCTCACTAGGTAGGCAGACATATTTTTCTAATTCTAACTAAAAGATAATATATCCATTCAAGTAAGAACACCTTTAGACTGAGGTCCTTAAGCTTTTTTGTTGATGTGAAAGGAAAATAAATCTTGGGGCCCCCAAGTCCCTAAGCTAAAGGGAAAAGTCAAGCTGGGAACTGCTTAAGGCCAACCTGCCTCCCATTCTATTCAAAGTCACCCCTCTGCTCACTGACATAGATGCATACCTGAGTGCCTCCTTTGGAAAGGCTAATCAGAAACGTAAAAGAATGCAACCATTTGTCTCTTACCTACCTGTGACATGGAAGCCCCTCCCCTCTTCAGTTCTTCCCACCTTTGCTTCAAGTTGTCCTGCCTTTCCAGAGCAAACCAATGTACTTCTTACATATATTGATTGATGTGTCATGTCTCCCTAAAATGTATAAAACTAAGCTGTTTTATACAATTTTTTTTATAAATGTTCATGTTTTATACATTTCATCACCTTGGGCACATGTCTTCAGGACTTCCTGAGGCTGCGTCTTGGCAAAATAAACTTGCCAAATTAATGGAGACCTGACTCAAATGTTGGGAGTTCACAGTGGAAAAAAACATGAAAGAAAAATATCTATGAGTTTCTGTTACTTTAATTTTAGTCTGGTGAAACAGACAATAAATAAAGCTCAAATTTTCAAAATGATAAATTATTCACAGATAGCACCTCAAATTTAAATGATGAAAACTTTTCAAAATGAATTTGATAAAGGGACATTATATTTTTCATTAAAATGATTTTAAAGACTATTTTGTTATCACACAATAGATGGTACCTTGTAAACAGACCTAGACAGTGTAAGGACATGGTTCTGTTACAGTGGGTAGTTAGGTCACCCAACCAGGACAGTCAGGTGATCAGCATGTGATGATGGTCAGGCAGTTGTTACATGGTCTCTCTAAAATAATAATTGGTCGCAGCCAGCACCAAGGAAAGGCAGTCTCCCAATAGAAAGAAAAAATCTGGTGATCGGCAGCTTCCTGATAAGATCTTAGGAGCTGGGTGAGTGGGCTCAAGCATGCAAACTAACAGCCAAAATGGCAGAGTTTAACTGGTATGTGACCTTCTAGGAAAGCCTCAAGTGAGCATGCCTACAACTTCAGTAAACGCACTGAACATGTGGCCCCTCCCAAGTATTAGCAGGCCACTGCACATACGGACAGCCTGCCCCAAAGGAAGAATCGGGAGAGAAGAGAACAAGACCCCAGAAGCATGCCAATGTATAAACCCCAAGTCAAAGGTCAAGCTGTGCACTTGAATCTCTCAAGTCACTCTCTTGGCCGTCTTCCAAGTGTACTTTACTTCCTTTCGTTCCTGTTCTAAAACATTTTAATAATTTTTTGCTCCTCTTCCTACACTTGCCTCGGTCTCCCACTCTGTCTTATGCCCCTCAGTGGAATTCTTTCTTCTGAGGATGCAAGAACTGAGGTTGCTACAGACCTATATTTATTCACTGCTGCTAACAGTTCCATCTTTGCAACTACATAAAGGCAGATTTTGGGGAATTTGATGAATTCTTCACTTGGTAAAATAAAGATGTTGAGCTCTGTGATTAGTATTTTGTAATGAGTTCAGTTTCAGTAACAGACATGTATTTTTTACTTTCTTCACCTTTGCATATTCTAAATATTATTTCATTTAAGGACAAAGAGCTCTTTTATGTATTGTCTTCAGCAGTCAGATTTTTGCTTCAAAGCTTCCTCAAATCTGTAAGTTCTAGTAATATCCTTTAACCAAAAAAATCAAAACCAATTAAAATAACACACTCACAATTATTTAAATGTAGAATGAAAGACTAGATCAAAGTCTCAGCAGAGATTAGCTTAAATTGACATTCTCACACTTATGACTGCTAGAGAGATTAAAAAGTATGCCTCATGACTCAGATTCAGTTCTTCAATGCCTTGATAGAAATATTCTGATTGATTCAGAATCATCAAGCACAGGTGATATTTAATTTTTAGGATAATAATCATGAGTATATATATCCACTAGTGAGAAAATACACAGTATATTGATGGTAAAATTTGAAACTGTATTATCCATATTTAATAAATGCTGGTTGTAGAACTGAAAGCACAATTGTCAACAACAACAAAAAAAACTATGTCTTTTAAAAAATAAGAAAAAATTTAGCAAACTGACCTGCAAATTTATAGCCCAAGTCACATTAGAATAGTATTAATTTCACAGAAATATACAAACACACACACACACACTCACAAATGTATATGTTATAGCACTTAAGTTATATTTTAACATATTGCTCTCTTTTAAATTGTCTTACATTGTAAATATGCATGGCAATACACTTGTCTGATTATGTTCTTAGATAAAGGTATATTGGCTTATTTATGTTATTTTTTCTACTTAAATATAGCCTTAAACACAAATATTGTTGAATTCAGAGGTGAATTTTTGTAATAGAATAGAAGCAAAATTTTAAAACTCTAAACACAAAATGTTTTCCAGAAACATTATTGTGCTTACAAATTATTTTAAAATATTATCTTACAAGAACTGTACTTTCTGAAAACTATTTTCAATTGTGTTCTTATGCATAGGCTTTTAGTATATAGTTTAACTTCTTCCAACATAAGCTACTGCCGGAAGGCATATTTTACAACTGTCTTCACAACATGTCATAAATTGCTATGACATGCAGTTACAAAACTATGTACCAAAAGAAATCAGAAGCGTATGAATAAGGAACATTAATTTAATTATAGATGAATTTGACAAGTTTATCATTACACACAGAATTAAAATATTAACAATATGTCACCTTTTTAGACTACTTATCATGCCATAACCTGACATCTATTACTGATGGATATAGTATCTTAGTGGACCACAAATGCTTTTAGATAAATAATTCAACTATTTCAGTGCTTTATCACATCATGACAAAGCATTTCAATCAACAGAAACAACTTTCTTCACTTGATTGTTTAATTAATCATTATACCTCAAAGAAGATGAAAAAAGAAATATACAGTATCAGACCATGAATGAAATTTTACCTGGTTAAGAGAAAACAAAAGATAATCAAATTGAGCAAAAGCACAAAATATAAGATTGTGGCCAGTAAGTGTGAAGTTTAACATTAAGAGGTTTATTATAATTAGCTGAGATGGACTTGGTATCTCTAGTTCTTGCAATGGCCTCATCTCATAGCCTGTGATACATATTTGAATCACCTTAACACCTGCTAATATGAGTTTCTTTTTCCAGTTCTTTCTGATGTAATGTTTGTAACAGTTTTCCTTCAGAGACAGAAGATGAGTGCTCACTTTAAAATATACTTTGGAACAGCAGTTTCTAAGGATACCGTTGCCTGCTGGCCACTTTGCGTGATAGCCAGTGGTGGTATGGTTTGTGCTAAAGACTTTGAGATGCATGGTACCAGTTGACCAGGTAGTGGGAAAAATGAGAAATTTATGTTAAGTGTATGTAGAAATTAGAGGCAGATCAGAACTGCCTTGGAGACTCTACAGGGTAATATGAATCCTTTTGCTGTAGTGTTTTGTCATGGATTATATGACTTAAACCTATTTATATTTTGTAGGAAAATGTATACTTTTATAATAAACATATTTTATTAGCAATAGGTTAAAAATACAAAAATACAAATACACAAGTTCTCATTTACATGTAGGAGTTTAAAAAATTGAACACATGGCGGGGCACAGTGGCTGACGCCTGTAATCCCAGAATTTTGGGAGGCCGAGGCTGGTGGATCACCTGAGGTCAGGAGTTCAAGACCAGTCTAGCCAACATGGTGAAACCTCGTCTCTACAAAAATACAAAAAATTATCTGAGCATGATGGTGAGTGCCTATAATCCCAGCTACCTAGGAAGTTCAGGTGGGAGAATCACTTGAACCTGAGAGGCAGAGGTTGCAGTGAGCTGAGATCATGCCATTGCACTCCAGTCTGGGCGATGGAGTGAGACTCAGTCTCAAAAAAAAAAATGAAAAAATATCTAGTTGAGAGTGAAAAACTAGATAACAGAGACTGGGAAGGATGAATGGACAGGCGGGGGAAGGATGACGAGAACTGCATTAAAAGGTACAAACACACAATAAGATGGAAGGAATAAAGTCAATGTTTGATAGCAGAGTAGGATGCCTATATTTAACAAAAATTTGTTGAACTCAGGTGATGGACACCCCTGAATACCATCACTTGATTACTACATGGTATATACATGTAACAAAATTTCTCATGTACCCCATGAATTTGCACGCACTAAAAAAAAATGTAAAAACAAAAAAAATGAAAAAATAACATTAAGCAATGTTGAGTTAAAAACAAACAATGCAAAACTTACTAAATAAGTTAGCCTATAAATTTGTTTGGATTCGTCTTCTTTACTTGCTTTGTTAAAATTAGAATCAGGTGTCAATCACCTTGAATTAAAAGCACTAGTCTTTATTAATACTAGGTGATAGTAATTTCTTCATGATGCAAGGTAAGGTTAATAATTACCCAAAGGCACACAGATTTTCAGTGAGAGAAAGAAAAATTGCTCACTAAGGTCTATCTTATTTTTTAGTTCAATCCTCTTAGCCAGATTCCATGACATCTCTAGAAAAGATGATGGGGGAGATATTCCTGTCTCTAGCGAGAATTTTAAAAAGAGAAATAAAGGTTGAAAAAAATAAGTGCCACTGAACAAAATCTATGTGACTTAAAGTAAGTTACTCTAGGACTCTTCCCAGCAGAACAGTCAATATACATTGGCTATGTTAAAATTGCCACAACTCCCTGGATATACCAGGATGTTGCATGATATTGTGATTTTGCCTCTGCTTTGGTCATTTAGTATACTTCATCTTCAGAATGTTCCCTTGAAATCACATGAGTCCCTCAAGATCCAGTTCTAAAACCAACTCTTCAATAACACTTTCCCCAGCACTGTTCATTATACCCAATCCTTAGCACAACAAGTTGATTTACTCTTTAATCTAAGACTATATGGAGGCAACAGCAAATGTTACTTGGGAATGATTAAATCCATAATTTAAAAAAAAAATGAATCTCAAATAATAGGAAAAGAAATTAGAGAGACTCCCCAGTGGAATTTAAAACAAACAACTACCACAAAACAAAAAACTAAAGATGAGAACATAGTGTAATGGTTAGAACCACAGTCTCTAATTCTAGAACTAAATTGACTCAGTCAGATTCTGTATTTTGGCAAGCCTTGTAGGTGACTCGCGTGCACAGTGAATTTGAGACCTTCTTGATTATGTGTTTTGCTTTGCTTCACTTTGAAGATCACGCATTTTTTACACATTGAAAGTTTGTGGCAATCTTGCATTAAGGACATTTATTATATCAGCGCCATATTTCCAACAGCCTGTGCTCACTTCCTGTCTGTGTCACATTTTGGTAATTCTCACAATATGTTCAACGTTTTCATGACCATTATACTTGTTATGATGATCTGTGATCAGTGATTGTTGCTGTTACCATTGTAATCATTTAGGGGTGCCATGAACCACACAACAAACTTAATGGTGTGTTCTGACTGATCCACTGGCCAGCCATTCCCCTGTATCTCTCCCTCTTCTTGGGCCTCCCTGTTTTGTGGGGCACAAAGATATTGAAATTAAGCCAATTAATAACCCTACAATAGTCTTTAAGTGTTCAAGTAAAAAGAAGAGTCACATGTCTCTCACTTTAAGTCAAAAGTTAGAGATGATTAAGTTTAGTGAAGAAGGCATGTTGAAAACTGAAAGGCCAAAAGCTGGGCCTCTTGGGTCAAACAGTTATCCAAGTTGTAAACGCAAAGAAAAAATGCTTGAAGAAAATTAAAAATGCTACTACAGTGAACACGCAAAAGAAAATAAAGTAAACAGCCTTATTGCAGATATGAAGAAAGTTTTAGTGATCTGGATAGAAAAGCAAACCAGCCATAACAGTCTTTTAAACCAAAGCCTAATACAGCCTCTTATTCTATGAGAGAAGTGAGGAAGCTGCAGAAGAAAATTTGAAACTAGCAGAAGTTGATCCATGAGGTTTAGGAAAGAAGCCAGCTCCATAACATTAAAGTGCAAGGTGAAGCAAGTACTGATGTAGAAGCTGAAGCAAGTTATCTAGAAGATATAACCAAGATCATTAATGAAGGCAGCTATACTGAACACTAGATTTACAATGGGGATGAAAACAGTCTTATATTGGAAGATGATGTCATCTAGAACATTCATAACTAGAGAGAAGAAGTCAATGTCTGGCTTCTAAGCTTCAAAAGACAGTCCGACTCTTAGTAGGGGCTAATACACCTGATGACTGTAACTTGAAGCCAATGCTCATTTGTCATTCCAAAAATTTTAGGACTCTTAAGAATTATGCTAAATCTACTCTGCGTGTGCTTGTAAATAAAACAAATAAGGCTGAATGATAGCAGGTGTGTTTACAGCATGGTTTGCTGAATATTTTAAGCCCACTTTTGAGAACTGCACCTCAGGAAAAAAAAAAAAAAAAGAAAAAGCTTACTTTCAAAAAAACTACTGCTCATTGACAATGCACCTGGTCACTCAAGAGCTCTGATAAATATATCCAAAAATTTAATGATGTTTTCATGTCTGCATACACAACATCCGTTCTGCAGCCCCTGGGTTAAGGCATAATTTCCATTTTCAAGCCTTATTATTAAAGAAATACATTTCATATAGTGCTGTAGCAGCCATAGATAGTGATTCCTCTGATAGATATGGGCAAAGTAAATTGAAAGTCTTTTGAAAAGGATTCATCATTGTAGATGTCATTAAGAACATTTGAGATTCATAGGAGGAGGTCAAAATACTAAAATTAACTGTTGTTTAGAAGAAGTTCATTGCAATCCTCATAGATTAATCTGAAGGATTCAAGACTACAGTGAAGGAAATTATTGCAGATGTGGTGGAAATAGCAAGATAAGTAGAGTTAGTAGTAGAGCCTGCAAATATGACAGAATTGGTGCAATTTCATGACAAAAATTTAATGAATAAGGACTTGCTTCTTTTGAATAAGCAAAGATTCTTGAGATGGAATATTCTGGCAAAGATGCTATCCCATTATTGAAATAACAACAAAGGATTTGGCATATTACATAAAATGAGTTTATAAAGCAGCAACAGGGTTCAAGAGGATTGACTCCAATTTTGAAAGATGTTCTACTGCGTGTAAAATGCTATCAAACATCATTGTATGCAACAGTGATATCTTTTGAAAAAGGAAGTGTGAATTGATGTGGCAACTTCATGGTTGTCTCATTTTAAGAAATTGCAGGCCGGGCGCTGTGGCTTATGCCTGTAATCCCAGCACTTTGGGAGGCTGAGGCAGGAGGATCACGAGGTCAAGAGATCAAGACCATCCTGGCCAACATGGTGAAACCCTATCTCTACCAAAAATGCAAAAATCAGCCAGGTGTGGTGGTGTGCGCCTGTAGTCCCAGCTACTCGGGAGGCTGAGGTAGCAGAATCACTTGAACCCGGGAGGTGGAGGTTGCAGTGAGTAGAGATCGCGCCACTGCACTCCAGCCTGGTGACAGATTGAGACTCTGTCTCAAAAACAAACAAACAAACAAACAAACAAAAAAAACAGCAAAAAAAAAGAAATTGCAATAGCTGCTTCAACCTTCAGTAACCACCACACTCTTCAGTTAGCAGCCACAACACGGAGACAAGACCTTCCACCAGCAAAAACATTATGGCTAGCTGAAGCCTCAGTTAATCATTAGCATTTTTAAAATATAGTATTTTAAAATTAATATCTGCATACTTTTAGACATAATGCTGTTACTCATTTAATAGATATAACATAAACAAAGCTTTCTATATGCACTGGGAAACCAAAAAATTTGTGTGACTCGCTATGTTAAGTTATTCACTTTATTGCAGTGGTCTGGAACTAAATCTGCAATATCTCTGACACATTTCTGTAAATAAAGACTGTCTGAGCTCACTTGGTTATACAATTATGGCTAACAGTAGCAACTCTGAGCTTTGAGGAAGGAGATTAAAAAACATAACATGGCACAGCACTGCTACTGTGTGGTCATGGGCAATTACATAACTTCAATGTGCTTCAACACAGTTCTCTACAATAATAATAATAAATAATGAAATAATAATGAAACCAACCTCAAAAATTTATTGTGAGGAAAAAATAAGTTAATATAGTTTAAGAGCTTAAGTCAGATCCTGGAGCATAATGAGTGCTATACAATTATGATGAAGGTGATAAATTGAAGTAAAAAGCTGCAAAGATTGTGAAGACAGTCTTGAAGAAAATAAAAATGTTCTTAGCAATACAATCAATATCTGCTGCTTATGTAAAATGAATGCTGATTAGAACAAAAACAGAAGCCAGCACATAATCACTCCAGTTTAGAATGTCTGAGACATAGACTCACTGAGAGACACAAAAATAGACCAGCAGAATGAAAAAAGAAAGAAAGAAAAAAATATGGATCAGACTGGAACAGAGTCCAAATGTTTTCTTCATCTACTTAGAAGAAAATATGTATATCTGAAACTTCATACTATATGGTATACATATATAGTTATTTTGTTTTGGCTATTGATGAAGGGGGAATACTTTTTTCCTCAGTCATTTCTGGGCTCATGGCTGAGGCATCTATAATGAAAGATTATCAAGAGAAAAAATGGCTAGGTAAGGTGGCTTACTCCTATGATCTCAGCTACTCAGGACGCTGAGGTGGAAGGATCACCTGAGCCTAAGAGTTCAAGGCAACAGTGAGGTATGATCATGCACTGCACCATAGTCTGGATAACAGACAGACCCTCTCTCAAAAAAATTGGCAATAATAATAAAAAACAAAGAGAAAATCATACAAATTCATGTAATTCAACTTCTACATGACACAGTAGCCTTCAGAAATGAAGACACTACAAAAAAGGGAAATTGATATATTTTTATGGTTAGGTTGATAAAAATGGATAGCTGTAGAGAGGTATGACTGGGCAAAAAGGGTAAAATCAAACAGTAATAAAGTGGAGGGAGCTTAGCAAGCCTTGTTTGTTCAGATTCTTCTGTGTTCCTGTGTCTTCAGATATAAAGACATTCCCTTTTTCTGGATATAAGGAGGGTTCCTCTCAAATGAGGGTCTCATGACCTTCTTCAGAAGGTCAGAGCATTTTTTCTGGCCTGCTTCATGGGAGAAGGGTATAGATAAAACAAGTTTTCCCATTATGTGATAATTGAAAAAGCCTGTGACAGCAACATGAGAAGTCAAAATATTACTACTTATCTTTACTTTTAGTTTTGTTTGAATTTGTCCATAATCTAAAGCTTTAAAAAATGTGGTCAGAGACAGTTACAGAAAAAATGATCGGAATTTGATCTTATCATCAGGGGATTAAAAACTTCTACTAGGTCTTAGACCATGTGACACTTTTTGATCTCCTTTCTGGTAGCAGCAGCAGCAGCTCCAAGTTGTTACCGTTAATCATGACATTTGTGTTAGCAAATAAGCAAAAGAGCATTTATATATTGCTATCTGATATAGCTTGGCTCTGTGTCCCCTCCCAAATCTCATTTCTAATTGTAATCCCCACATCTCCAGGGAGGGACCTGGAATCCCCACGTGCTGAGGGAGGGAGTTGATTGGATCATGGGGACAGTTTCCGCCATGCTGTTCTTGTGATACTGAGTGAGTTCTCATGAGATCCAATGATTTTTTAAGTGTTTGGAAGTTCATCCTTTGCACTTTGCTTTCTCTTCTGCCACCATGTGAAGGTTCCTGCTTCCACTTCTGCCATGAGTATAAGTTTCCTGAGGCTTCCCCAGCCATGTGGAACTGTGAGTCAATTAAATCTCTTTTCTTTATAAATTACCCAGTCTCGGGGAAGTTCTTTATAGCAGTATGAAAACAAACTAATACACTATCCATCCATGGATTTACTAAATTGAGTGAGCAACAGAATCACCTATGAGGCTTACAAACAACAAATTGTTGGTATCCTTCTCTTTAAGAGTTTCCAATTCAGTAATTCTGGGGAGAGGGCCCAGAATGTGGATTTCTAATAAGGCCCTAGTTGATGCTACCGCTGCTGCTAAAAGAACCACATTCTGAGAACCTTTTCTCTATCCTGTTGATATGGTTTGGCTGTGTCCCCACCCAAAATCTCTTCTTGAATTGTAATCCAAATTGTAAGCCCCATGTGTTGGGAGCAGAACTTTGGAGGCGGTGATTAGATCATAGGGCCATTTCCCCACGCGGTTCTCAAAATAGTGAGTGAGTCAGTTCTCACAAGATCTGATGGTTTAAGGGGTTTTTCCTCCCTTCACTCATTCTCCTTGATGCCATCATGTGAAGATGGATGTGTTTGCTTCCCCTTCTGCCATGATTGTAAGTTTCCTGAGGCTTCCTCAGCCATGCTGAACTGTGAGTCAAATAAACCTCTCCCCTACAAATTACCCTGTCTCAGGTATGTCTTTATTAGCAGTGTGAGAATGAACTAAAACACCTGTATATTTACAACACTTCTCAACATTATTAATCACTGAGCATTATGATGTGAGAATTTTATTTTATTTATCAGAGCATTGTGCAGTAGCTGGCATATTGGGTAAGATTAATAATTACACATATGAATATACTTAATATACTTGGACTGCTCTTATTCTTTTTGCTCTTGGCTTAAATTACCTCAGGGAGTCTCTCTATTAGATTGAAATGAGAATGCCAAAACAATGAATAGCATTTTAGATTTTGCTCAATATTATTTTAATTTGGGTAGTAACATCTAATCATCCATCTGAAAATAATAAAGGGACAAATACATCTTCTATGTCAGAAACTATCTTGGGCACAGGGGCACGACCCTAAGGAATACTTCAAGGCCTCAACCTTCATTGATTAGAAAGATTTATATTGTTAAAGCATACAGAAACGATCAGAGGGAGCCAAGGCAAGAAGGTCATTTTTACAGCTATTGCAGAATCACAAATGTAACATCATACATATTAAACTGTAGGTGGTAAATGCAAAAATAGGGAAAAGGTAGTAGCTGTAAGCTATATTATAAAAGAAGATAACAAGAACTCAGTGACTGTTTTAATGTCAAGGGCTGAGTAGACTGTTGCTCTTGTTTCTGTAATAAAAGTATATTTCTTGAAAAGGATAACTAGCTTCCATAAAAGAGATAAATTAAATATAAATAAAACCATTAAGTTAGGTAAGAATATACCATTTGTCCATTTTGAAAATTTAAAAAGGCATATTTACAACCACAGAGTTTGAGACTTAAAATAACAAGATGATTTTACAGGTAAATTTTATGCTATCTCAATATTCATGCATCAAAGAATAAACTAAGTCTTAAATATGCCGTTTGTGTTCATGCTATGTTTTTATGAGTCAACTTTTTGTTTTGCTTTGTTTCATTTCCTCAAGGGCTAACCATTGCTTTTCCCAGCAGGGGAAAGAAAGCCCACCCACCAAGTCCCTTCCAACTTTCACTGATGAGATCTTGGGGCTGTTTACATTAACCATGCAAATTTGAAAAACCCTGTCTCCTGGTGCTTAATCTCACAACCCAATTTGTTTCTGAAGCTGGTGTGCTTAGCAGCTGTGCAGCAGTGCTTTGTCTGTCCCAAAGACAAAAGACTATTTTTTTTACTTAAAGAATAGACAGAATACTCCAGTTATCTTAGATCACAGCATTGACAGAGATAATTAATGACCCGGAACAGTTACAAACAACCTATTTTCAGTTATCATTGAGAACAAAAATGTATGTGTCAGATATTTCCTGGAACTGGACCATATGTATAACAGTTACTCACAAACACACTTTGAAAAGTTAGGAATGACAAAATATCTGTGAGTAAGCAAATTCCCCCTCCCCACCAGCAATAGCTTTTCCTTACAATTTATTTGAAAACATCTGTTTCTAGCAGACTTAAAAATATATAAAATTGGGTTAAAAATCCTGCTGCTGTTAACACAAAAAGAGAAAGAGGTATATATTTATGTATCCGGCCTCAAAATGGCCCTCAGTTGAGCTGTTTCTGAAGAAAGTGCTTTTAACACAGGTCTCTGAAACTGTGGGCTGTAAATAAAAATCTCAGAAAATAAATCTCCAAAAATGAGTTAGATCTATTTCTGCTATTACTAGGAAATAAATGACCTCCAACTTTAGATTCCAGGGTTCCATTTTGCATTTAACAAAGTGGGTATTTTATTTGTTTGTTTTATGGGTTTTGGGTTTTTGTTTTTTTTTGGTTTTTTTCCATCTAGAAAAGTATACTAGCTTAACTCCAAACTTCTAAACATTGTCTATAAGGTCCTTCACAATTTGACCTTGATCCTTTGAACCTTTTTTATTTTTTTAAATAGACTTTTTTTTTTTGGAGACAGAGTCTCACTCTGTTGCCCAGGCTGGAGTGCAATAGCACCATCTCAGCTCACTGCAACCTCTGCCTCCCAGGTTTGAGAGATTCTCCTGTCTCAGCCTCCCAAGTAGCTGGGATTACAGGTGCCTGCCACCACGACTGGCTAATTTTTGTATTTTTAGTAGAGATGGGATTTCACCATGTTGGTCAGGCTGGTCTCCAACTCCTGACCTCAGATGATCCACCTGCCTCCGCCTCCCAATGTACTGGGACTACACGAGTGAGCCATGGCGCCAGCCTAAATAGACTTTATTTTCAAGAGAGGTCTAAGTTCACAGCAAAACTGAGAGAAATTAGCAGTGATTTCCCATGTATCCTCTGTGCCACATGTGTAGCTTCCTCCATTATCAACATTCTCCATTAAAGTGGTATATCTCTTACAACTGATGAACCTGAACTATCATGTCATTATTACCCCAAGTCCACAGTTCAGTTAGAGTTCACTCTTGCCACTATACATTTTATGAGTTCAGAAACATGTATAATGACATTTATCCACCACTATAGTTTCACACAGAGTTATACCGTCCTAAAAGTCTTTTGTGCTCCCCCTATCCATCCATGTTTCCTTTCCAACCCCAGGCAACAACTGGGCTTTTTACTGTCTCTATATTTGGCCTTTTGAAGAATGTCATATAGTTCAAATTATGTAATACATAGGGCTTTTTTAGGATGGATTCTTTTACTTAGCAATATGCATTTAAATATCCTCCATGTTTCCTCATGGTTGACAGCACATTTCTTTCTAATGAAGAATAGATTGCTTTGTCTTAAGTGTACCACAGTTTGTTTATCCATTCACCTACTGAAGGACATCTTAGTTGATTCCAAGAGAATTTCTACATGCAAACAACAACAAAATAAATCTAGACTTAGATCTTACATACTTTCACAAGAAATTCACTCAAAACAGATCACAGACCTAAATGTAAAATGCAAAACTATAAAAATTATTAGTGATAACATAGGAGATAATCTAGATGTCCCTGAGTTTGGCTGATAACTTTTTACATGTAATACCAAAGGTATGATTCATTAAAGAAATAATTGAAATATGGACTTTATTTTTTTTTTAATGTGCTCTGTGAAAAAAACTTTCAAGAACATTTAAAGACAAGCCACAGACCAGGAGAAAATATTTGAAAATCACATTGCAAATAAAAGATTGTTATTAAAAGTACACAAAGAACACTTAAAATTTCACAAGAAGAAAATAAACAACCCGACTGAAAAATAGGACAAAGACCTTAAAGGACACCTCACCAAAAAAGATCTTCAGATGGCAAATGAGCACAGGAAAACATACACCATCATATGTCATCAGGTTAATGTAAATTAAAACAACCAGGAGATACTACTTCACACTCATTAGAATGGCCAATGTCCAGAACACAGACACCATCAAATGCTGGGGAGAATGTGGAGTTAGAGAAGTTATCATTTATTGCTGGCGGGAATGTAAAATGATAAAACTGTTTTGAAAGACAGTTTGGTGGTTTCTTACAAGACTAAATATACTCTTACCATGCACTATAACAATTTTACTTCTTGGTATTTACCAAAATGAGTGGAAAACTCATGTCCACACAAAAACTGCTATACACAGAGGTTTATAGCAGCTTTATTTATAATTGATGAAAAAAGCAACAGATTTCTCAGTGTTACTAAAAATATCTGCCTCTTAGCGTTGCTGTGCCATTATTCATGATGATGCCGTTGTTGCCTTGCCTGCCCTCCTCATTCCTCACCTTTTAAATCTTATTTATAATCTAAGATTCTTTCCACTTTATTAAGCTCCTCAAGTCTTATTTCCCCTAATAGGCAACAGTAATACCCACCTCTTTGCTGTTTTAGGAGTACCATGGAAAATTGTCCTTATGATGGATGCTATGTTATGATAACTTAATAATTTCCCTTCTGAACGAGACATTCCATAATATTGACCCTGTGTAATAAACACTCATTTATCCTCAAGTACTCATCAGTTACAGTGAGTAATCTAAAGGTTTTATTTTACTTAGTAGTCTATCTGATCATTTCTTTTACCATCAAGAATTAGTCAGCATTGTCACTTGTCGATTTCAAATTTATAGCACTGAATGTCTAGTTCTTTTAAGTAATTTTTAAAATCAAATTTTTGGAGGTATGAATCAGATACAAATTGTTTCTGAGGCTCACAATAGGAGTAAATTGCTTTAAAACATGAATACTCCTCCTCTCCTATTTGCTCTCTGTAACTTTTCTATTTGAACAAATAGTCTACGTTTTCATGATTTCTGTATTAGTGCTTGGCATAGGTTTCTTTTAGGAGATAAAGTATACATTCAATGGCCTAATTAATTAGGTACTTTGCAGCATGGCTCTGCTTATAATTGTCTCTTACATCATGGCACTTAACTCCTAACTGAAAATTTAATCAAGCAGGGGCAATGTAGTTTAAGTAATGTAACATTTTAGATAAGAGTAAGTAGAACTTACAAAGAAGATAAACACACAATTCTAATTGAATAAAGTGTCTCCATATAGTTAGAAGCCAATGAAAATGAAAGCACAGTTGTGAGTTAATGCTGCGCATGTACACTTTAAAATGAAAAAAAAAAGATAAGAAGGCTGAAGAAAGCCTTTGACACAAGAGTCTCTTCTATACGTTAAGCATTATACATTATGTAATGCTATGAGGACACACTTCTAAAGTACAATTCAACCTTATGCATGTCATTGCTTCCCCAAGATAGGATTTATGTGAAGACTCAGGAAAAAAGTTACAAAATAACCCACAACTTTCTTTCCTTTCTTGAGGAAGTATTTGTTTCTTGAATCTGATCTTTCACTCCCAATTGGTAAATACTCTAGTAAGTGTAGTTCTATATTAAAATAATTTCTTCTTCTTTGCCAAAAAGGGGGATTATTAACTCATAAATCTTTGCATATTGTAAATATTAGTATAAGAATTCAACCTGTAGGCCATGTAAAGTGAAAGCATGCGCATCAAGATCTGTACACCTCTGATTCCTTCCCTCAGAAGAGAATGAGCCCACAAAGTAAATCATATCTTAGCTATTCCAAAAAAAACGATAAAAATGTATTTTTCCTATTATTCAAATTTTCAATATTTACATGTATTATGATTGATATGTGTTTAATTTCTGTTTATATATGTTTAGATTATTTCTATGGCCGATCAATATAGTCTTTCCAAAATGAGAATAACATAATCTAGCTAGCTTTAAAATTTTAGAAATAAAAGTCCCTTGCTTTTTATGGAATTAATTCACAAAACTGAATCACTATCTCCAAAAAAACTAGAAAATATATAGTTAATTCATCTTTAAAAGTTCCCATGATATTCTGCATATAGTGCGCCTGGAGAAAGTGTCAAGGATAATTCCTAAGCTGTTCTGGAAAAGTAATCTCCAACTCTGAAAACAATGTATTTGATGAAAATCATCTAGGTTCCCTTTAAGCAGCTGGAGAAATTGTGAGCTAGCTTTTCTCTCCCTTGAGAAAATTCTGTTTCATACCATGAGTGACAATAATTCATGGCATTCATTTATTTGGAAAGTGAAGGAAAAACAGACATCTGAAGCAAGAACACAGAGATTCAACCACATTCCTCCACTTACTAGCTTTGGGAGTTAGAGCAATTTTCTTAATCTCTTTGTGCCACTGTTGATACTGAAATTAATTACTGTTCTCTAAATTAATTCCTTAAAAGAATAGTTGCTAATCGTCCTAAAATATGTGGATGTGTAATTCTTGGCTTAGCGCCCTTTACCAAGATGACACTAGAAAACACTTTTAGCTCTATTCTGGAGGCCTGAATTCTCTAGTTTACTTAGTTCCATCATTCAGGAGAAACTGGGGAACTGGAAAGCTCCTTGGCAGTCCAAGCCAATAGTAATTTTCTATTGGCTTGAAAATGATGCTCTTGAGACATAATTCTCAAAGGATATTCTATTTAGAAAATGAATATTCTATCTTCACGGGTCTTCTGCTTACAGTGTTACAATATTCTCAGATCCCAAAAGTAAGCACTACTCTTAGAATTTTGAGTTCTCTAATGCCGAGGACATAGTCTTTGCCAGATAAAAAGGCTCTGTGTCCAGCACTTTACTATTTTCAATAGTCACAGGCTTGGTTTCTTACACACGTGCATCTGAATATTGATTTACCACAATGGTGACAGAGACTCTAGATAGACTGATCAGACTCTCCCACAATCAAATCTTGTTTTTGCCCCTGTGTATGGAACTTAAATTATTATTCCTAACAATACATTAAAGCTTATTTCAACTATAATGTAGCTTATTTGGACATGATTATACTATTTGGACACATTATACTATTGAGCTCATTACTAAGATATTCTGTTATTCTTATGTCTGTCTGTTTTATAGATTTTTACAGTCACTGGCATTGGGGGGGGTCATCTGGGTTTGGATTATACACAGTGAACGCAGGGATAAAAGACCTTTAGAAATAGTTAAAGCAAGAAGCTATTGTGATTTTAGAGTATCACAACCAATGGTGCCATTACTGCTAATATTTAGATGATAAATTCTTATTTTAAATTCAACCTTAAGTGGTTTGAAGAGGTAGTTTGTAAAAAAAATTAATTGTCAAAAAGGAATAGACCATATTAAAGGGACTTTCATTAATTTTCATTAGGGTAACTTGGCAATTAAACATATCATCCCCAACTAGGGGGACTGGGCTCATAAAGAAAAGATTTTCATCATCTTTTTATTTATGAAATCCTGGTATCCCAACTCTTAACTACCCTTTCTTCTCTCAAAGAGGTAAGGCTTTTTTTAACATGCAGAGAAATCAAATCATTTGGTCCTACTATTTTTTTCACAGCCTGTTGGGTTACATGTCTTGCAATTGCCAAAAATAATCACTGTAAAATCTAAATTATAATTCACATAAAGAGAGTACTCCTTAAAGAAAATGTAACAGAAAATCCTGTTTCCCTTGCCACATTGTCTCTAATACATTGAAAATAGTATGTCCTCAAATGAGAATTTAAATCTAGAAGAGAGAAAAGCTGCAATTCCAGTTTCTGAGAACTTATCTTGCATAGTCTTCCCATGATATCTATAACACTTCAATCCTGAGGGCTCCATATGCAAGTTTCCGTGTAAATACTCCTACCATGTCAGACATGCACTCAGGCTCCCACCAGGGCACCAACCTCATCTCTTGTCAGCTTTCTCTAGGTGTTACCTTACCTTCCTTTCAGGAAAAGGTCAGCCCTTTCAACAAGTGGAGCTTTCATTCTCTGTCTATGAACTATGTCTTATAACCACTATTAGCGCCTGGTCTATTGTGATAAATATGGATGCCAATCACTACCTTGAGATTTAGAATCAAGAGAGTCTCCTCTCATCCCCTGGATGAGAATTGAAGATGGTTGTCTCTTTCCAGCAGATTTCCATTAATGAGATTTTTGGTTCAATTATACATATTTAAAAAAATATATTTATTCTTAAAACAAGATTGATAGAACATCGAAAAAAACATATTGAAAAACTACTCAAAATGGCAACAGTCCAAGTGTCCAGCACAAGAATAGAAAAACTAATTATGATATATTACATCCAGTGGAAGTCTCTTTGGCAATAAAAAAGAACACATTTCCAAAATAGGCAGAATGTGGATGACTCTCAAAGACACTTTATCGGACAACAGAAACCAGATGCAAAAAGATATACATTGAGGCGGGGCATGGTGGCTCACACCTGTAATCCCAGTACTTTGGGAGGCTGAGGCAGGCGAATCACAAGGTCAAGAGATCTAGACCATCCCGACCAACACGGTGAAATCCCGTCTCTAATAAAAACACAAAAATTAGCTGGGCATGGTGGTGTGCACCTGTAGTCCCAGCTACTTGGGAGGCTGAGGCAGGAGAAATGCTTGAACCCAGGAGGTGGAGGCTGCAGTGAGCCGAGATCACGCCACTGCACTCCAGCCTGGACGACAGAATGAGACTTCGTCTCAAAAAAAAAAAAAAAACACATTGAGTAGTATTACTATTCATGTAAAGTTCTAGAATAAGCAAAGCTATAATTCTTAGAAATCAGTATAGTGGATGCCTAGAGTAGGAGACTGTGATTGACTAAAAGGAATAGAGAGAGCAATGTAGGGAAACAGTAATATCCAGTACCTCATCTGGATAGTATCTACAGGAATGTATTCATATGTTAATATTCCTAAAGCTAGACCCTTAACGTTAATGCATTTTACTGGATGTAAGTTATACTTTAATGAACATACTGATTATTTGATTATCATAAATAATAAGGCAGAATTCAAAATTGAATAAGCATAATTGCAATTTGCAGGGCTCTGGCTCTGCTTTTTTAGAAAATTTGATCCTATTTTTGCCATGAGATGCACTGTATATTTTACTATTCTTTCTGAAGTACATATGAACTTGAGAATATTCTAACAAATGGGATTGTGGTTTGCCAGGGCACCTCCTTTTACTTTTTTTCAGCTATTCCTGTCAGACATCTTTTCCACTAACTTCACAATAAACAAAATTGTAGCTAGCTTCTGACCACTAGCAGAAATATTCAAAACTTATGGGAGTATGGTTGGCAGCACCCTCCCTATTTCTTATTTGTTTATTTGTATGCATCAGTGTTCTATAAAATAAATGCTGGATGTGCTCTTGGAAGACAATCTTTCTCCATATATGCATATTAATACTTATTTTTAAATGACTGCACATAATAATATGCTAGGAAAGCAGGAAGTATTTCTGACTTCGTGTCATGAGAATGGTTTTATATGTTACTCTTTGTGGCAATTGAAAAAATATTCAGATATATTGAGCTGGAGTATATATGGACTTACATATTTAAACATCTTATCAAAATTGTGTTCACCATTTTTTCACATAGGCATAGCAATATATTTTCTGCCTTACCAATAAAATGTCAATGTGAGTGATAGTTTTTTCTGTAAACACAGTAAATTCTAAAATGTTACATGCAAGGGCTGTGAATAAACATTTTTAAATTGACATGTTATTTAATTGTTATCTCTAGTTTTCCTTCTTTTGAAATTCTTTTATTGTCTTTGTTACTCTTAATCAAATCTAGTCAAAATATTATAGAGAAAAAGCTTGCTGATATTTTGATTATCTTAACATGACTGATGTAATTTGGAGTTGATTGATGAATTCAAAGATGAGACTCAAAAACTGGAAAAGGGTTCAGTCTCATTTTTTTTTAATTTCAAATGATTTGGGTTGTCTATCTAGTTGTATAGATATATTTTGATGTACTGAATTAGAAACACCAACTAGTAATGCAAAAAAAAAAAAAAAAAACCACTCGAAGATTTTTAATGTAGCCCCCAGTAATAGGGCAGATGGCTAATTTCTGAAACAATATGAATGCATTCCAAATTTTGAAAAGAAATTTGTTTATATACCTTGCGGTAGTTACACTACCATCTTTTAGTCAGCCTGTGAATAAACTATTAGTCTGAATAATATATTATACTTATTCATACAGTTAACAAGGCTTATTGAGATTCAGCACTGTGGGATGCTTAGATGTACTCAACAGAGATTACACTTTTTTTCTTATTCAAATAGACTCATCATAGTTTTAAAATTAACATCGTTTGTAATAATAATAAATCTTAAATTGTATGTGTGTGTTTCTGTGCATGTGTGTGTGTCTACGTGTGTATGATAGAGAGAAACCTCCATGAGGGATGTATAAAATGTCTTCAACTGAAGATTCAAATTAGAAGCAATTCAAAGCAATGATGGTTTATCATGTGCTTTGAAGGGAAATTAAATGCAATGTTCATGAAAAACAATAGTTCTACGCTGTTTCAAAAAGGTGAAAAGGAGTAGCTAAAGGAGCATCAATAAAGATAGTTGAAATTACCAAAATAGACAAAGAATTACATAAATTGGTGTATCAATATTGTTATAGAGCAGTGAGGAGTTCACATGCATCAATAGGAATTAAAATAGCTGTAGGGTATAGACACTTATGGCTCACAGAAAGTGATAATTATTTGACTTTTCTAGTTAAAAGACTTTCTCTTTGCCTCATAGTGTTGACTCCAATGATCCTTTCAGATTCTTATTTTCCTTCAAAAGTATGCTTTCCTCCTGCCACACTGTCTATTTACAGTTCTCTAAAAAATCCAGACTATTTTTCTAATGAGTCAAGATTTATCTCTGGTTTCCTGGAACATGTATTTTTCCTGCTCTCCTTCTTTTGCATTATCATTATGTCTACTACCACACTTAAAACATAATTCTAACTATTTCTATATCTTTCATCCATAAAAATGCAAACTGTCAATTGCAGAAAACATATTCCATTATATCTCTAGCTCTACATCTACTATAAAGTCTGGATGTCGTAAATGTTTAATAAATATGTTAATAAATTTTAAAACAGCCATATAGAAGTTTTTTTCAAGGTATAGCCAGATGGAATGTAAGACTTTACTGGAATTGAATAATATTTAGAGATATACACAAATGCCTTGTTTTTATTAAGAGTTTTAAAATACTCCATTTGTACCTGGAATCTCAATTTAAAAAAAAAAAAATCTGAACATCATTTAAAAAGTCATATGAAACAAGCTCTCATAAGGAAAAACTAGATGCTTTTCTCATCTAACTTCAAAATAAAATTCTCCAATATTATTTATTTATTTACTATTTTGTCTTCACATTTTAAAATAACATATTTTACTGGTTTTCCTCAATCAATGTTAGGCACGAATATCCAGTGATAATCATGTATATTTCATTGTCATACTTTCTTCTTTTTAATAGCATATTCCTATTTCTGGTTAAATCACCATTCTATGATTATTTTATTAGGACTGTAAATACCATTTACTGTTGAACCATGAAGCTTTCTATGCATTTTAATAAACATTTTATTCTTCCTTGACTTAACATTTTCTTTGTTTTAAATTGCATAATGTCATGCAATAAATGTATAAGTGAATAATAAGTAACATTATGATGCTTCATCCAGAAAGCAATCCCTACCTTCCTTCAATTTAGTATCAAAAATTGTGAAGTGATTACATTTCAATGTATCTCTGCCACATGTTTCAAGTTTTGTTAATGATAGCTTATTCTGCACCACCATGTGGCTTGAAATTAATATTTATTGCTTGTATCAGATAGGACTTTTATTGAAATAAACAGAAAGCTATCCAAAACTAATTTAAACAATAGTGAGACTTCAAAGCTAGGTCATAGTTAGAGCTGACTGCTGTAGTGGTAGAGTGGTCCACTACGTTAACAAAAGTGGCCGACATTCACTGATACTTTTGTCAAGTTTCACTAATATTTCCCAAACTCCTAGAGGATTAAGACATGAGTTTACAAAGGATTAGATTGTGATACATATCCAAGTGATCAATAATATGCTGTGCTCAAAACTGTCTCTTCCTTGCAGGTAAAAATGTCCTAGTTTTGACAAATAATTATTAAATAATTTATTAAATAATTATTTGTAATTACAACAGAAATACCTAAACTTATCTGTATCCAGGGATATTCAAATAATAGTAACAATAATAACCTATCAGAAAACAACTATATACACCCTAAGTTGTGAATATCTTTGCAAGGCACTACTGTTTCTTTTCTCATAAATAAAAAACATTATTAATTTAATTAATATTTATTAAAAATAGGATAAAACAAAACTAGCCATTGAACCACTTAGCTAATAATTTCACACATTTGACATTTCCTGTTTATACTTCCCATACCTGCCAGAATATTGTACACACATTGATTATACAAAATCACAACATCATTGCAAAAAAAATCTTTATTAAATCACTGGCTTAATAAATCAAGTAATGCCATCTCAGGATCCAATCCATCTCTCAAGACCAGTCTAAATAACTTTTAAAGAACATTTCTACTTTCTCAGAGATCATTTACACTTTCTCAGAAAATCTAGAGAACTGTTTATGTGCCATTTATATTACAATGATATATTGCTTTTCGTGATATTTACTTGGTTTATTTTTTCTTTCATACTTAGTTGTAAATTTCTTTAGGTAGGACACCACATTAAAAAATCTTTGCAATATTTATAGAATTGAGCACAGTACCTTGTATTTATCAAATACTTTATATTTGTTGAATAAATGCATTTTTAGTATGAAAGAAGGCAGGCAGTACGTAATAAGCATATACACTTTGGGAAAACTATTGGCTTTTTAAAAAATTGTAAAGGTCATGTTCTTCTCTATTGGCTATTTTTTATGATTTATCAATGCTTACTGACAACATAGAGCTAATGTAGTTTTTGAGAAAGTGGACTATAGTGAACTTCACATAGGAATTAATTCAAATATTCCAGGCATCAAGCTATGTTAAATAAAAGGTCATCTTCTGAGCTTACTTTAAGTTAGTGTGTGATCACTGTACTTTGGGCAACAGGTCTGGAAACTAGTGGTAATAATAATAAGCGACCATTTGTTTTCTTCTGTGTTGTTGTCTTTGGGGCAACCACATCCTGAGCAATGTCCCCTATGTGTTCTAAACTTTCAGAATTATGTAATACAACTACAAAGGCAGATAGAAACATTTTAGGTTTACTCTGAGGCTATATACGTTTTATTTTTATATATTTCATTGTTTACTTTTATACGAATATGTGCTTTGATCTATATGACTTTAAGTTTTTCTTAATTTAATATCAGAAATGATTCACATATTTAAGTTTAAAAGTACACTCTTTCCCTTTTACCTCTGCCATTCCCCTCTCCCTCTCCTTTCCTCACCCACTCTTTTCCTTTCTCCGTCTCCCTTCTCATTTTCAATATTTCAAAAATATGTCACTTCATTAAAATTTATGTAAAATCTATCCAAATAAAGTAAAAGTGATTCACCAAAAATACTGACAACCGCAACAGCGATTCTGGGCATTATAATAAATAACTCAGAGTTAGTGGAGAGAGACACTGTTCAGCATGGGAAGACTTCTGAATGTGACAGGTTACTCATTAACATACATGCATAACTATTTTTCTACATATATATTCTCCCCCAAAAACAATATGTGTGTGTGCGCACCCATGCACGTGTGTGTGTAGAACACCTAGATGAGAATTTAAAATGCCATCAATATAACATTGAAAATATGCAATTTGTTCACATGATAATTCTAGTCCCTGATCCAATTAAAAAATGTATATTACCTTCTTTTCATGTTTTTTTCTTTTTTTTTTTTGGTGAGACATTGTCTCACTCTGTCGCCAGACTGGAGTGCAGTGGCACGATCTCGGCTCACTGCCAGCTCCGGCTCCCGGGTTCATGCCATTCTTCTGCCTCAGCCTCCTGAGTAGCTGCGACTACAGGTGCCCGCCACCACATCCACCTTATTTTTTGTATTTTTAGTAGAGACGGGGTTTCACCGTGTTAGCCAGGATGGTCTCGAGCCTTTTAACTTTTTAAAAACGCAAACAAACTGAGTAGGAGATTCATTAAGAAAAAAATGTTTGCCTTGACAATATGATATGCTCTTTAAGAACTCAGTATTTTCTTTTACATTTACCTAAATAACATACTGTACATCCAAGGTTATAAAACTGTCCATCCCTGGAATTCTGTCTTGCCTTGACTTCTGGGAATTCTGTAAAAAATGAAAAGACCTCTTCTGTCAATGGCCTTTGAACAGGGGTGCTAATCCTTTTGCTCTGGCTTCAGAGCACTATGCCATTTAAGATAATGAGGTTTAAACTAAAGAGCTTCTGCACAGCAGAAGAAACTACCATCAGAGTGAACAGGCAACCTACAGAATGGGAGAAAATTTTTGTAATCTACTCATCTGACAAAGGGCTAATATCCAGAACCTACAAAGAACTCAAACAAATTTACAAGAGAAAAACAAACAACCCCATCAACAAGTGGGCAAAGGATATGAACAGACATTTCTCAAAAGAAGACATTCATACAGCCAACAGACACATGAAAAAATGCTCATCATCACTGGCCATCAGAGAAATGCAAATCAAAACCACAATGAAATACCATCTCACACCAGTTAGAATGGCAATCATTAAAAAGGCAGGAAACAACAGGCGCTGGAGAGGATGTGGAGAAATAGGAACACTTTTACACTGTTGGTGGGATTGTAAACTAGTTTAAACATTATGGAAAACAGTATGGCAATTCCTCAAGGATCTAGAACTAGAAGTACCATATGACCCAGCCATCCCATTACTGGGTATATACCCAAAGGATTATAAATCATACTGCTATAAAGACACATGCACACGTATGTTTATTGCGGCACTATTCACAATAGCAAAGACTTGGAATCAACCCAAATGTCCATCTGTGACAGACTGGATTAAGAAAATGTGGCACATATACACCATGGAATACTAGGCAGCCATAAAAAAGGATGAGTTTGTGTCCTTTGTAGGGACATGGATGCAGCTGGAAACCATCATTCTTAGCAAACTATCGCAAGAACAGAAAACCAAACACCGCATGTTCTCACTCTAAGGTGGGAACTGAACAATGAGATCACTTGGACTTGGGAAGGGGAACATCTCACACCAGGACCTATCATGGGGAGGGGAGAGGGGGGAGGGGGGAGGGATTGCATTGGGAGTTATACCTGATGTAAATGACGAGTTGATGGGTGCTGACGAGTTGATGGGTGCAGCACACCAACATGGCACAAGTATACATATGTAACAAACCTGCATGTTATGCACATGTACCCTAGAACTTAAAGTAATAATAACAAAAAAAAAAGAATTCAAAAAAAAAAGATAATGAGGTTATTCTTTCACATTGGCAATATTGTGAAAGACCTGAATATTTCAATAGTAGGAATTATGTATATAGATATGCAGATGGATTAAATGTAGAACTGATTGTACCAAAAATTCTATGTTTTCTGAACATAGTTTGTATTTGTAATAATCAGTGACTATATTTATATTGATATTACCTTATATTTTGAAATAAAATTGGCAACACTTTGTGATACATAGCTTATCAGTTCGTTTTCACGCTGCCTGATGAAGACAAACCTGAGACTGGGGAGAAAAATAGGTTTAAGAAAGTCACAAATATTCTACAATTTCAGACTAATTTGGTAACAAAAATTTTTTAAATAACTTCTTCCGCTTAAGGGTTAACAATCTGAGGTTAAGTTTATTACATATTCATACATATGTGCAATAATTAGATTGCTTAATTCTTATGATAAATTTGGATTCTTACAGAATGAGAGAGTGAGTTTTTGGAGCGGGGAGGGCAAAAAGTGTTAATTGCACAGCTTGGTTCAAGTGGGATACCACTGTGAGAAATTTTAATCAAGTGAATGTAATATTCATATACTTCCCTCTATCATCCCTTCTACAAATGTTTAAATATTCATATGGCAACACTCTATATCATGAAGTTCCTTCAGTTTAAAGAATCACTAATTATTTTGGTTTGATGACAGGTATATTTCTTTTTATTGGTAAAAATATTAAAAGGAATCCTACTTTAAATACTATAGTAAACTATATAACTTCAAAAATATTGACAATGTTTTCAAATCTTTATTATAAAATTGCAAAGATTAAATATCATCTAGTCTAAAACCTTCATTATTCATACAAGGAACATATGAGAATAGATTATTCAATCCATTATGAACATGACTAATGAAATTCTATTTGTGCTTGGTTAGCACTTTTCAGCTTGGAAGAAGGTTTAATAATTTTTAGAACTACAGTCCTAGCTCTCTTCCATTTACAGATTTCTTCCAAAACAGTATATGTAATGAGTCATTAATTCATTAGAATATAACTTTTGCCTAATTTTTGTACCATTGAAGTTATTAAGTACACTAGTCACCTCTCTGTTGCAACATCGAATAGGCACATTTATCTTCATTGTTCTTAACCTCTCAAAAGTATTTGTCCCCAATTGTTTACTCACTTACATAAAATGCTGCCACTTGTCCTCCTTAACATCTCCTTTCCTCTTTGTCACTGGTACCACCTTCTTTTATTCTATTTTTGAAGTAGTATAAAAGCTTATTTTTACTCTACGCTCTTTCCTTCTAAGAACTTATATTGCTTTAAGTTTAATTACTCTTAATACATAACAAATTTCCAAACGTTTTTCTCCAAATCATACTTGTCCTGGGAGTTCCAGATGTCTGTATCCAACCACGTAGTTCCTATCTCAATATTCAAATAACCATATACAGGCCGAGCACAGTGGCTCACACCTGTAATCCCAGCACTTTGGGAGGCTGAAGTGAGCAGATCACCTGAGGCCTGAGGCCAGGAGTTCAAGACCAGCCTGGCCAATGTGGTGAAACCCTGTCTCTACGAAAAATACAACAATTAGTCGGGCATGGTGGTATGCGCCTGTAATCCCAGCTACTCGGGTGGCTGAGGCAAGAGAATTGCTTAAGCTTGGGAGGCAGAGGTTGCAGTGAGTGGAGATGACACCACTGTACTCCACCCTGGGGGACAGAGCAAGACTCAGTCTAAATTATATATATATGTAAAATACACCCCCCCCACACACACACAAGTGTACATATTCAATCATGAGTCACTTAATGATTGGGATATGTTTTGAGGCATATGTCAGTAGACAGTTTCATCCATGTACAAACATAGAGTGTACATCCACAAACCTAGGTGATATGTCCTTCTACACACCTAGCCTATGTGGTATAACCTATGGCTCCTAGACAAGAAACCTGTGCAGCCTGTTACTGTACTGAATACTGCAGGCAATCGTAATATAGTGATTGGTATTTTGTATCTAAACATAACTAAACACAGAAAATGTACAGTAAAAGTACAGAAGTGCAGTATTATAAACTTATGGAATGACTATCATATACGCAGTTTGTTGACCAAAATTTTGTTATGTGGTGTCTGAAATATGTGTGTATGTGTGTGTGTATATACATATGCAGAGAGGGAGAGACAGAGAGAAAAAAAGGGAGTCAAAGAGCAAGATAGAGACACAGACTGAGAGCTTTTGCTGAGCTGTACCCCATAAATATTTGTATGTTGTGTTTATATTCATTTCAAATTATTTACTATTTTTTCTTGTAATTTTCTGACTCATAGCTTATTTCAGAGTTTATTATATAATTTCTGCATATCTGTGAATTTCCTGAATTTTTTTTTTGTTACTTATTTCTAATTGCATTCATTGTAATCAGAGAATGTACTGAGCGTGATTTGGGTCTTTCTAAATTTATTGAGACTTGTGTTAAAGGCAAAAATATGATCTATCCTGTTTAATATTCCCTGGGAAACTTAAGAATAATACATATTCTGCTGTTGCATAGTGTTTTATCGATGTCTCTTATGTCTTGTTCATTTATAGTGCTTTTCATTCTATTTTCTTTTTTATTTTCTAGTTTTTCTATTAATTGGATTTGAGGCAATAAGTCTCCAACAATTATTGCTGAATTGCTTAATTCTCTTTTTTGTTAGTTATTCATATATTTGGGGCCTGTGTTGTTAATAATATATATGTATTACATTTCTGATTGATATTATAAAATATTATTTTTGTCTCTAGTAACAATTTTTGTCTTAAAGTTTATTTTGTCTCATGTTAGAATAGGCAGCTCAGCTCATCTTTTGTTAGTGTTTTCATGGTAACTTTTTTCATCATTTTAATTAAAAAAAAACGGTTATCTTTGAACCTGAAGTGTTTCTTGTCTTTTTTAGAAAGCATACAGTTTGATCATTCTGTTAAATCTATTGCTCCAATCTCTGCCTTTTGATTGCATTGTTTATTCTTTGTATATTCAATTGTTTAATGTAATTACAAGTAAGATAGGGTTTCAGTCTGACATTTTTCTGTTTGTTTTCCTTATGTCTCACATGGTTTTGTTTGATAAATAGTTGCCTTCAAATATACTATTTTAATTTTCTTAATTTTTTTACTATAGTTTATGAGCTTTTTTAAAATGGTTAACCTGGATATTACAATCAGCTTCTTAATTTATAACAATATAATTTGGTTTATACCACCTTAATTTCAATCATTCACAAAATCTATGTGTCTATATAGTTCCATCCATCCTACTTATTTTTGGTTTTATTGTCATACAAACATTACAGTGTACATTTTATGCCCATTAGTACAGACTTATAATTACCTCATTAGATATTTGTCTTTTAAATCAAGTAGGTAAAAAAAAGTATTAAAATCTACATTTATACTTTTTATATTTAACTATATAGTTACCTTTCCTGCTGCTTCTTATGAGTGTATGCTGATTTGAGTTATCGTGTAATGTCCTTTCTTTTCACCTTAAAAGACTTTCTGTATGTTGATTTTAGACCACGGTCACTAGCTATTATTTCTATTTTCTGGTTATTCAGGATGTCTGAAATTTGTCTTCATTTTTTTTGAGGATAATTTTACTGCATATAGAATTTTTTGTTGACAATATTTTTCCTTCAGCCCCACTCTTTTATTTCTGACAAGAAAGCAGCTGTTAATCTTAAACATGTAGTGGATTCCTTCTACATGTTGTGTTACTTTTTTCTGATGTTTTTAATATTCTTTGTCTTTTGTTTTCAACGGTTTATTATTGAGTGAGGTTAATACTGCTTTATTAAGAAAATAATTCCTACCTTTTAGGTCTAGTTTAGGTCTTCCAAATACATTTTGGAAGAACTGAGAACGAGAACCTAATCTGGATTGTAAATACAAATCTAATTACAAATAATATTTTTTAATTAATTGTGAGATTAGGAAGCTAATATCTGTATCCTCCAGGAGTATGAGATAGATGAAGACACTGCCTTTTTAATATATTATCAATGTATGTACAATGTCAGTCACCTAACAGGACTATAGTAAATATTTTTAATGGATAAGTTAATGAGTAAGTGAAAGAATTTAAGTGTCATTTAAAAGTTATTAATATGCTGTTTGAATGACTGTAAGAAACGAGAAGATAAAATAACTTAAAATCAATTTAACAAAATGTACAGAATTAAAATTTCAAGGCAATAGTTATAACAAGCTAGATCTTGTAGCAGTAACTAACACCTGGAGATCTGTAGTGGAAATACAAGAATTAAGTCTTTTCACACTCATGCTAAATATTCAGCAATGTTCAGCTCTTATTCTGATCCATATCACCTTCACTTAAGAACTTAGCCTGATAGCCATGCTTTTGTCTTCAAAATTGCTACATGTATGAAGGCAAGAAAGAAACATTGGTAACCACAACTGGCTCTTAAAGTTACTCTCTGAAATGCCATTATATCACTTTCACTCACATTTAATTGGCAAATATGAGTTGCATGGGCAATCCTAACTTAAGTGGACAGACATGTATAACCCTCTAATAAGATAGGGTAAACAAGTCATAGGGCCAAGCTGGTCCCTTATAGAGAAGGAAAAACAATCTTCTGGAAAGCAGGGTAGTTGTTAAAAAATAAATAAATAAATTGTAATTTACCACAATGATATTGATCCCCAGTCTAATGTTGATTCTACTAAATTGGTTTATATAGTTAGGCACAGTGGCTCATGCCCTTAATCCTAGCACTTTGGTAGGCCTAGGTGGGAGGATGATTTGAGCCCAGGAGTTCGAGACCAGCCTGAGCAACATGATGAAACCCCCTCTCTATAAGAAATACAAAAATAAGCCAGGCATGGTGGTATGTGCCTGTAATCCCAGCTACTTGGGAGGCTGAGGTAGAAAGATCACTTGAGCCCTGGAGGTTGAGGCTGCAGTAAACTGTGTTGATGCTACTGCACTCCAACCTGGGACGGAGAGTGAGACCCTCTCTCAAATAAAATAAAATCAATAAAAAATTGGTCTACATAATGCATATTCCATTACTAGTAATATCTGATAACTAAGCTTTGATGTGCATATATATATACAGTGGCTCTAGTATACACAAAAACAATGTACTGCAGAGATTTGTTCACAGTTCATTAAATAGCTATACAAAACTGGTTTTATACTTTCCAAAGCATGTTTATGATTTGTAGAAATGACACCTTAGACATAAAAGTAAAATAAAACACTACTTTGACTTCTGACATATCTGGAATAGCAATGCATCAATCACCCACAGCCTAAAGAACAAGATGATGTTTAGTGCTGAGAAAGTCTGTCTAAAAATATTGCCTGAGAGGCATATCATCATCTTCTTTTTTTTCTCAAAAATTAATTGTCCAGAGAGACCTTCATCAACAACACAATACATGTACTACATTATTTAGAATGTATGTTTTTCAAAACGAGAGAGGAAAAAAAAGAAAAACAGAACACACACTCTGGACAATAACTTAGGATGTTGCATCTACAAATGACTTTTTTTGTACAAGCATTTTCTAAAGCTCCTTTTTTTTTTCATATTCTTGAAGGAACAGACAGAACAGTCAAAAATTTACTTTGGGTCTTGTGCTAAATAATTTGAAGGATACAATTAAAATATATAAAATGGATACTATCCGGAGGCAGCCAGCCAGTAAGATGGTGATTTAAGGGAAAATTAAACAATTAAGAATTAATCAATTCTCAGCTCACTGCAAGCTCTGCCTCCCAGGTTCACACCATTCTCCTGCCTCAGCCTCCTGAGTAGCTGGGACTACAGGCGCCCACCACCATACCTGGCTAATTTTTTGTATTTTTTCGTAAAGACAGGGTTTCACTGTGTTAACCAGAATGGTCTCGATCTCCTGATCTTGTGATCTGCCAGCCCTGGCCTCCCAAAGTGCTGGGATTACAGGCATGAGCCACCGTGCACAGCCAAGAATTAATAAATTCTTAATCCCAGTACTTTGAGAGGCTTAATCCCAGTACTTTGGGAGGCCAAGGCATGTGGATAATTTGAAGTCAGGAGTTCAAGACCAGTCTGACCAATCTGGTGAAACCTCATCTCTACTAAATTACAAAAATAAAAAATAAAATAAAGTAATAAAATACAAAAATTAACCTCATCTCTACTAAAAATAAAAAAATAGTGGTAGCAGTCACCTGTCATCCCAGCTACTAGGGAGGCAGGAGAATCACCTGAACCTGGGAGGCAGAAGTTGCAGTGAGCCGAGATTACACCACTG
>NW_012115055.1:4201848-4203993 GCF_000951035.1 Colobus angolensis palliatus | reverse complement strand
AATAAAATACAAAAATTAACCTCATCTCTACTAAAAATAAAAAATAAAATAAAAAAATAGTGGTAGCAATAGCAGTCACCTGTCATCCCAGCTACTAGGGAGGCAGGAGAATCACCTGAACCTGGGAGGCAGAAGTTGCAGTGAGCCGAGATTACACCACTGCACTCCAGCTCGGGCAACAGAGCAAGACTCCATCTCAGAGAGAAAAAAAAAAAAAAGGAATTAATAAATTCTAAAATGAATAGTGCAAAATTTTGGACAGAGATATCCAAACCAGCCAGATATCTACTTGTGGTGCTGAGGCAGGAGGACTACTTGAGCCCAGGAGGTCAGGGCTTCAGTGAGCTATGATCACGCTACTGCATACCAGCCTGGGTGAAAAAGTAAGACCCTGTCACAAAAAAAAAAAAGATATCCAAGCCTAATTATATAAAACAATGAGATACACTACACATATACACACATACTCACATATATCATATATATATATATGATACCAACATCAAAGGCACACAGTAATGGAAAATCTGAAGTACCATAGTTTTTGACACTATCAAAAGTATGTTTTATTCTCAGAACGATTTAAATTTGGATTCTTGAGAAATACCAAAACAGTGAATGTAAAGTGATCTCCCCACAAAATTATGATGAGTTACACATTATATTACGATGCATACAATTTCATCTGTAAACTTTAATAAACTGATTAATTTAAAATAATTCTAGAGATTAACAGAGCAAGTTTTAACTTCCAGCCTGAGATAAGACACCAACAGAAGAGAATAACAGAATGAATATAACACCAGAAAACAAATTTTATGGTAGATGTACCAAAAGCAGTGTTTAGCGGAAACTTTCATTATATCAGAAGCAAACTGAAAAGTAATGAGCTAAAGAGTAAGTTCAAGAAGTTATAAACAAGCAACAGAATAAGCTATGAAAATAAGAAAGTGAAAAATAAGGATCAGAGAAAAGCATAATGAAATTAAAAGGTGAAGTCTGAAAATAACAAATATTTTTAAATATATTTCTAAAATATATTTAGAAGATATGGACAAACTGGCTAACTTTAGGCATACAGATGAAAAATATTACTCTCTTTTATGCAGTCTCTTTATCATTGCTATATATTTTAGTAATGTAAAACTTAGTGAGAGGATACTGTTCGTAATATAGAACGAAAATAGCAAAAATAATCCAAGGAGAGAAAACCTTAGGCCAACATCATTATGAACATCAATGCAAAGAAACACACAAGATATTAACTAATAGAATTCAGAGGTACATTAAATGTATAATATGCCATAATTAAATGTTTCATTACAAATTAAGGATGTGTTTTCTGTAGGACACATATGTTGATTAAAAATATAAAACCAGCAGAGGTGCACCCAAGGTGGCCAAATAGGAAGAGCTCCAGCCTCCAGCTCTCAGCATGAGTGACAGAAGACAGGTGATTTCTGCATTTTCAACTGAGGTACCGGGTTCTTCTCACTGGGAAGTGATGGAAAATCGGTGCTGGTCAGCTGGTGCAGGCCGACCAGCGAGAGCTGAAGCAGGGCAAGGCATTGCCTCACCTGGGAAGCACAGGGGGGAAGGGAATTCCTTTTCCTAGCCAAGGGAAACTCAGACAGACAACACCTGGAAAATCGGGTAACCCCCACCCTAATACTGAGCTTTACCAATGGTCTTAGCAAATGGCACACCAGGAGGTTATATCCCACACCTGGCCCGGAGGGTCCCACGCCCACAGAGCCTCCCTCATTGCTAGCACAGCAGTCTGAGATCTAACTGCAAGGCGGCAACGAGGCTGGGGAGGGGCGCCCGCCACTGCTGAGGCATAAGTGGGTAAACAAAGCAACCAGGAAGCTCGAATTGGGTGGAACCCACCACAGCTCAAGGAGGCCGGCCTGCCACTGTAGACTCCTCCTCTGGGGACAGGGCAGAGCTAAACAAAAAGCAGCAGAAACCTCTGCAGAGGTAAATGCCCCTATCTGATAGCTTTGAAGAGAGCAATGGATCTCCCAGCATGGAGGCTGAGATCTGAGAACAGACAGACTGCCTGCTCAAGTGGTGCCTGACCCCTGAGTAGCCTAACTGGGAGACATCTCCCACTAGGGGCAGACCAACACCTCACACCTCACA
>NW_012115055.1:4147919-4198678 GCF_000951035.1 Colobus angolensis palliatus | reverse complement strand
TATACACCAGTAATAGCCAAACAGAGGGCCAAATCATGAATGAACTCCCATTCACAATAGCTTCAAAGAGAATAAAATACCTAGGAATCCAACTTACAAGGGCTGTAAAGGACCTCTTCAAGGAGAACTATAAACCACTACTCAGTGAAGTAAAAGAGGACACAAATAAATGGAAGAACATACCATGCTCATGGATAGGAAGAATCAATATTGTGAAAATGGCCATACTGTCCATGGTAATTTATAGATGCAATGCCATCCCCATTAAGCTACCAATGAGTTTCTTCACAGAATTGGAAAAAACGGCTTTAAAGTTCATATGGAACCAAAAAAGACCCGTTATTGCCAAGACAATCCTAAGCCAAAAGAACAAAGCTGGAGGCATCACACTACCTGACTTCAACTGTACTACAAGGCTACAGTAACCAAAACAGCATGGTACTGGTACCAAAACAGAGACATAGACCAATGGAACAGAACAGAGCCCTCAGAAATAATAGCACATATCTACAGCCATCTGATCTTTGACAAATCTGACAAAAACAAGAAATGGGGAAAGGATTATCTATTTAATAAATGGTGCTGGGAAAACTGGCTAGCCATAAGTAGAAAGCTGAAACTGGATCCTTTCCTTACTCCTTATATGAAAATTAATTCAAGATGGATTAGAGACTTAAATGTTAGACCTAAAACCATAAAAACCCTAGAAGAAAACCTAGGGAATACCATTCAGGACATAGGCATGGGCAAGGACTTCATGTCTAAAACACCAAAAGCAACAGCAACAAAAGCCAAAATTGACAAATGCGATCTAATTTAACTTCTGATCTAAAGAGCTTCTGCACAGCAAAAGAAACTACCATCAGAGTGAACAGGCAACCTACAGAATGGGAGAAAATTTTTGCAATCTACCCATCTGTCAAAGGGAATTTCCAGAACCTAAAAAGAACTCAATCAAATTTACAAGAAAAAAACAAACAACAATAGCAAAGACTTGGAATCAACCCCAATGTCCATCAGTGACAGACTGGATTAAGGAAATGTGACACATATACACCATGGAACACTATTCAGCCATAAAAAAGGATGAGTTCATGCCCTTTGTAGGGACATGGATGCAGCCAGAAACCATCATTCTCAGCAAACTATCGCAAGAACAGAAAACCAAATGCCGCATGTTCTCACTCATAGGTGGGAATTGAACAATGAGATCACTTGGACACAGGAAAGGGAGCATCACACCCTGGGTTCTATTGTGGGGAGGGGGTAAAGGGGAGGGATAGCATCAGGAGATATACCTAATGTAAATGATGAGTTAATGGGTGCAGCACACCAACATGGCACATGTATATATATGTGTGTGTGTGGATGTATATCCATTAATTTGACTATGAGTAATTAATGACCATATTCTATGTAAATATACTTATGCTTAAAAGAAATACACAAGATGCTTTCCTATTGAATTCATGAACTAGACAAGTCAATCTTGCCCACTATAACAAATATTATTCTATTTATTTTAGCAGTACTAACCATATTGATTTAGACATAGTTAAAATACTAGTTTTAAATATAGTCTACAAAGAAGAAACATGGAAGATTATTTAATTGCATATCAGAAAAATACATGAGAATCATCTAAAAAACTCATTAAAAATTAAAGAATTTACTATAATAAAATGTTACAAAACTAATCTAAAGGAGTCATCTTCTTTTTCATGAATAAAAAGATGCTTAAAATATATGACAGAAAACAAACCTCTTTAGAGTAGTAAACAAAGCATTTATATCTATATCTGCATCTATGTCAATATTTACAGGGAAATGAGAGAGAGGAAGAAACAGAAGAGCATAGAAAAGTAAGAATACCTACTGAGAAACAAAAAAATGATTACAATAAGTGGAAAATGTAATATAGTTCTAGATTTTAAAAATCTCAAATTGTAAAGATATAAAATTTTCATAAGTCAATCTATAAATTCAACTGAAATCCAATTAAAATAACAGCAGGACAGGGTTACTGAGAAAATAAATATAGTAGACTAATCAGGAAAATCATAAAAAAAAGAGTAATGAGGCAAAACATAGTCTTAACACACTAAAAGATTGGAAGCTAGAATAATTAACGTAATTTGTTACTATCATCAAGATACATAAATCAAAGGAACAGAGTTCAGGAAAAAACACCAAAAATACATATACTATATAGTATGTCATAATGATGGCATTTTAAGTTGCTAAGGACATGAGAGTGAACCACACTTGCAACAGGTTTTGTGTCTGTGTGTATAAGATGTGTGTAATGCTTTTACAAAAATAATTTTTCATAGATTAATTTTTAGGTTTGAAAATGAGAAAATAAATGTATGAGACTTGACTGTGTTTGTAGCCCACTTTTTATTAGGAAACACTTTTTCAAGAGAAGGAGAGATTTCCTCCTATTCTGTTCTTAATTAATACTTGGCAAAATTTTAGACTAAGACAATTCTTAAAACACACAAAGACAGAAATCAGTCATAGGATATTTCAACAAAGAGCTTTTATTTTTATTCACAAAAATGTTCTATGCATTTGACATCACTCAATTGGTTTCCTAATCCTGTGAAAATGAGTCACTTTTCTTCTTTGTATAAAGTACAAATTCTCCTCGACTTATATAATGAGATTACATCCAATTAAATCCATCATAAATTGAAAATGCACTTTAATACTCTATCCCAAGGCCAGGTGCAGTGGCTCACTCCTGTAATGCCAGCAATTTGAGAGGCCGAGGCCGGGTGGATCACTGGAAGTCAGGAGTTCAAGACCAGGCTGGTCAACAAGGTGAAACCCCGTCTCTACTAAAAATACAAAAATTAGCTGGGCATGCTGGCATACACCTATAATCCCAGCTGCTTGGGAGGCTGAGGCAGGAGAATCGCATGAATCCAGGAGGTGGAGGTTGCAGTGAGCCATGATAACACCACTGCACTCCAGCCTGGGTGACAAATCAAGACTCCGTCTCAAAAAAAAAAGAAAAAAATCTACCCTACCCAACATCATAGACTAGCCTACCTTAAACATACTCAGAACACTTACGTTAGCCTACAGTTGGGAAAAGTCATCTAATACAAAGCCTATTTTATAACAAATTGTTAAATATCTCTAATAATTTAATGAATACTGAGCTGAAAGTGAAAAAGAGAATGTTTGTATGGGTACTTAAAATTCAGTTTCTACTGAATGCATGTTACTGTCACAAAATTGTAAAGTTGAAAAATTGTAAATCAAACTATGGTAAGTCAGGAACTATTTGTACCTGAATAATTGTTCACTCCCATTTCCCCAGTTTGAGAAGCCTGTCTCCTTTTTATTGATCTGATTAGGAATCAATAATGTCATTCAATTTCATTATTTGTCTTTTAAATATAGGTCATAGAGGCAGCTTTTTCTAATCTTTAATAGATTAAGCTTGAATAATATCCCTGAATAAATAAAAACAATTTTGTTAAGTATTACATGCATTTTATTGCATCATACATATACATCTCAGGATTTAAAGTTCAGATTTTAGAGTACCAAGGAGTAAAAATAAGTTACAGTTTTGAACTTCACTTCTTTTTTTGTTTGTTTGTTTTCCCTAAATAATGAAGAATTATAATCTGGAAAGTAAATCCAAGTCTCGGAAAAGAACTCTGCAATATTCTCTTGGCTTATTTTGTTCGAGGAGTTTTTCTAAGCAATACATGTAATACACTCCAAAAGTCAAAAAAAAAATAGGTATATCTGACTATATAAAAATGTAGAATACTACCAAAAATAATCAATCAAGATATTTAAAAATTGCAAAAAATACTACAGTGAGATTCTTACTTATTAGTCGAATACAGAGCTCATAAAAATCAGAAATCCATCACAAACAAACTTATTTGGAAAATGAAAAAGGATGTAAATAGCTAAATGATAAAGATAAAAGTTAAGAATAGCAAGAGAGTTTGGATATTTAAGAATGGAAATAAATAACAATTTTTTACCTATGTTACTAAAAACTATTAATTTGACAAACCAATAGCCATTAAGTGTATCTGTCTTTTAAACTGTTAATAGGTCTGTAAATTGTGAACATTTCTGGAGGTAAATTTGTAATGTTTAGAAAAACTTAAATGCTGGTACCTTTTTAACCATCACAGCTAGAAATGAAAATATACCCTGTGACTATCTGTATATGTACTGTGATTACTGATATACTCATAAAATTCTCTGTACATACACATACACCCTCCATCCCCCAACACACACACTCAAGTTAATTATGATGTATTATCATTTATAATGGCCAAAAACTGAAATCAACCAATGTGACTATCAACAAAAAACTGATAAAGTAAATCCTGCTACATTCATATGATGAAAAGTTATTATAAAGAATGACTTTGTTCTGGAAAGAATGCCAAGATATTTTTTAAAACATAATTAAAACTCAAGATACAACTACAATGTATACATTATCATCCATTATGTGTAAATCAAATTGATGGACGATCAATTTGATTTACACATAAGCTGCTGTATAGATACTAGATTGATGGTACTATAAGTAAATAAATAGATGAAAATAAATTAAAAGTGTCTTCTTTGTGGAAGGCACTATAATCATTTCAAAAACTAAATCACATTTGGAGTGTATTGCTAGGATAGAACAGGGATATAAAGCAGGGAAATAAGGATTTCATGTGTCATTTTGTGTTTTTTTAACATAAAAAAATGCAGAATTAGTCATATGAACTGCTTATTGAACATTTTATTAAATATAACATAGAGAAAAGTGTATAAATCACAAAGGTATAGCATAACAAAACCACACACCATGAGTATACATATTTGACCAGCATACAGATTAAATAATAGACTTCAACATTGTTGCAGGACTTTTTCTTGGGTCAGCTAAAGATGGGATCCTTGTCCCACGGCCATGGAAGTTTAGGCTTGCAGATGGTTCGAAGGGTGACTAAAGCAGGGTTTTATTTGGTGAGAAGGATAAAAAGGGAAAACATGGACTCTCTACAAGGCCAGAATTCCCTGCTAGAGTGCTTCCTGCCTCGCCCTTTGAATCCCAGGTTCCACACAGGAAGAGGAGGGGATAGGCTTCGCCCTGCTGCAAATGGCACAAACTTCCCAAGGCTCCACCTGAGTGTGCAGGCTGGCTGGATTCTGCCCAGGCCTCCCTCCCACCTGGCTGTCTAATTCCTCACTCTAAAGAAGTACATCTAATTGCCAATAGAATAAGGATAAGGACAAAGACCAACCTTAACTGCTTCATGCTGACAGGGGGCGCTGTTTTAGGAGGCACTGTTTTGGGAAAATGGCAGTCACAGCTCCCTCAGAGGCCTATCTAAGGGTCCCCAGCAGAAGGGGCCATTGTCAGAGGCTCCAGTTGCATGACCATTTGGAGTCTCATGAGCGGAAGGCAGGAACAGACAAACCAGGTTATTAGAAAACATGTATCAAAACAAAACAACGGGAGAGGCAAGGACAGCTCAAAAACGTTGAGGCCTTTTACCAGTTTGCACAGGGAGACGGAGGCCAAAAGCCTGACTGGTAAAAAATACTTTACCCTTGGCTGGGCGTGGTGGCTCATGCCTGTAATCCCAGCATTTTGGTAGGCCGAAATGGGTGGATCACCTGAGGTCAGGAGTTCAAGACTAATCTGGCCAACATGGCGAAACCCTGTCTCTATTAAAAATACAAAAAATTAACCAGGCCTGGTGTCTCAGGCCTGTAATCTTAGCTACTCAGGAGGCTAAGGCAGGAAAACAGCTTAAACCTGGGAGGTAGAGATTGCAGTGAGCCAAGATCACACCATTGCACCCCACCCTGGGCAACAAGAGCAAAACTTCATCTCAAAAACCAAAAACAAAAACAAAAAACCTCTACCTTTTTGCCAGCATGTTGGGCTTCTGGTTGCCTTCCCCTGAGCCCAATCATAAGCCGAGCAGTTTAAGGTTTGGGAAATTAACTCTTCCCAGTTTGGAGAATGCATCTAAGGAGAGTGTCCTGTAGTAGAGACACAATTACCTATCTGTGAAGAGAGAAACGAGGAGGAGAAAGGAGAAAAAGGTGTTTTTTCAAAGGAGTCCCAGGGTTTCAGGATGCATTTGAAAGGGGTACAGACTAAAGATGAATGGCTACCCATCTAGACAGAGGAGAGGGGAACAGGCATCACTGGTTCCTTTCTCTTCTTAGCAGATACCTGGGGTACATGAGGGAGAGAGGGAAGAGCATCCTCTTTCCTTCTTCCGTCTTTGTATCCCTGGGTCCCAGCAACCTTAGTAGGTGCTGACATGAGTGCCAAAGCAGCTTGCACCCATGAAGCAAAGGGATCTAGAGGGTTGGAATCACCCACTCTTACCCACATAGGCCCTATCTCCCCTGCTGTCAGTAGCCTGGGATTCCCTAGACCTCATTTATGCCATGGATACTAACGTGACCTTTATCCATGAAACAGGAAGGTTGGAGTTGGCTTGACAGGCAGGATCATCCATGTTCACCTGCACCGTGCTTTTTAACTTCTTTTATCCTTTGCCTCTGGATCTCTGAGATCCAGTTCTCTTCCTAGGGCTTTGACCTGAAGTTTGCAATTGAGTTTGGGACAAAAATGTGTCTTGGGGGTGCTGCATGGACTCCTTATCATAAGCTGAATGCTAGGAAACTGGAACTGAGTCCTCCTCCAACAAAGGAGAGAAAAAGACATCTTGTGACACACCCAGATAATTGGCGGCTATAGTTATGCTTGCTGAGATACGGGTGTATGGTACTTGGCTTTGGTTAGTTCCCTTGGTCTTACTTTCCCAAAAGGAAACCTTCAAGTGGTGGGTATCCTATTTATTGCCATCAACTGGCACGATTTGCAGAATAATTGCTTAGGACTAGAATACTGATCCAGGTTTCTACATTACCCATCCCTTTTATTCTTTCTGAGCTGCAGCTAGAGATTACTGGTTGGTTCACCGGAACAAGCAGGGTTAGCGTAAATATAGGCAAAAACTTAAAAATAACTGATGAGTTTAGGATTTAGTGACAAACATATGATAAGTTTTAAAACATAATTTCTCATACCATATGACCCAGCCATCCCATTACTGGGTATATACCCAAAGGATTATAAATCATGCTGCTATAAAGACACATGCACACGTATGTTTATTGCGGCACTATTCACAATAGCAAAGACTTGGAATCAACCCAAATGTCCATCAGTGACAGACTGGATTAAGAAAATGTGGCACATATACACCATGGAATACTATGCAGCTATAAAAAGGGATGAGTTCGTGTCCTTTGTAGGAACATGGATGCAGCTGGAAACCATCATTCTCAGCAAACTATGGCAAGAACAGAAAACCAAACACCGCATGTTCTCACTCATAGGTGGGAACTGAACAATGAGATCACTTGGACATGGGAAGGGGAACATCACACACAGGGGCCTATTGTAGGGAGTGGGGAGGGGGCGGGGATGGCATTAGGAGTTATACCTGATGTAAATGACGAGTTGATGGGTGCTGACGAGTTGATGGGTGCAGCATACCAACATGGCACATGTATACATATGTAACAAACCTGCACGTTGTGCACATGTACCCTAGAACTTAAAGTATAATAAAAAATAATAATAAAAAAAATTTAAAAAAACATAACTTCTCTCCTTCCAGTCCTCATTTAAAACAAATTATGTTAGGACTGAGTTATCTGCAACACAGAATTTAGTTTTATACTTGCCTGATTATTTGCATAAAGTGCAGCAAGAATAACTGTTTCTACATAGGCCTTTTGGATTGGCTTTGATGAAAGTCTGTACCACAAGAAATCTCAGATGAGGCCTTTAAAGCTGAACTTTAAAGGATCTGTCTCCTCAAGTACCTGTGAGTTGGGTGATCCTTTCCTCTTAAGGTCCTAAGACAAACTTGGAGCTGCGAGACATGTTAGAAATTTGGAGCTCCTGGATCTGTTAGAAAGTGACATTCTTTACTGACCACAGGTCAAGAACCCTATACAGGGACTACGTAGACGAGAGTATAAGGCCAGTCTCCCATGGGGCTTTTATCAGCTCTACAAGTCAAGATTAATTCCTTAAAGGGAAGCATATCCTTCCACCCTTGGTAAAATGACCACTTTCTCCAATTGTGTCCCGTTGCAAAAGAAAAATGGTTTCTTATTGTACCGATGCAAACAACTATATTGTCATAAGTTAAGAATATGCGCAGTTTCCAAATTCTGTAGGATTCAGGCAGAGAGAAGCAAACGTGCTCCAAATTTTGTTCATAGGAGTATACCTTGCTCAATTTTTTTTTTTTTTTTTTTTTTTGAGACGGAGTCTCGCTCTGTCACCTGGGCTGGAGTGCAATGGCCGGATCTCAGCTCACTGCAAGCTCCGCCTCCCGGGTTCACACCATTCTCCTGCCTCAGCCTCCCAAGTAGCTGGGACTACAGGCGCCTGCCACCTCGCCCGGCTAGTTTTTTTGTATTTTTTAGTAGAGACGGGGTTTCACCGTGTTAGCCAGGATGGTCTCGATCTCCTGACCTTGTGATCCGCCCGTCTCGGCCTCCCAAAGTGCTGGGATTACAGGCTTGAGCCACCGCGCCCGGCCACCTTGCTCAATTATTAAAGGCTGTAAATAGTCCAAAATAAGTTTCCTTGACTCTGAAAAACAAAACATGGATCAGGATTATTCCAAGCAAAAATCAAAAAGGTTGCTTCAGCTTTCTGAGTTTAGTCTATTTAGTTAACATTTGTTTTGCTTGATATTTGTGAACATTCAGCTCTTTATGAGTCCTGTATGTTTTGCTTTATTCCAATGTTATAATCTCCAAAGTTATTGGAAGCCTGTATTTGAGAACACCTGTTACAGTTCTATAAATTATAAACCATCTTTTGAAAAGGATTAAAACAAGAAAAACAATTGTCTATGAGCAGCAAAATGTCTATGGTAGTTATAGTTAGAAACATGATTGATGAAGTTTGGTTAGCTCCATGATTTACAATAACTTAACATAACCTCAATTACTATTGATAGCATATACTTAGACATTAGAGTTTTAGAAATTCCATACAATTTTGGAATATGTATTAACATTATTCCTAAAAATATAACCTAAAGATTGAACATCATTTATTTCCAGTAGTTTCAATTACATGTCATAATAATAACTTCTAACAATTTTTAACTTTAAGGAGAAACCTGGTAAGTTGCTTTAATTGTGTGCTAAGTGCAGCCAAGGTTTGACGTTTTTCAGCATAATTAAGGGTGTGGATAGTTCCATATATCCCCAGGCCTTGACAACTGTGAAGCCGGCAAGTCAAGTAGTTCTCAAGACTCAGAAAGCAGTCTATAACCTGAAAACATTTAGCAAACCTTGCATCTGCCCATATAATTTAGTCACCTATTTACATTGTAATGATACCTGCATTTTACCAATAGTCTTTAAGGCTCTTTTTATTTCTGAAAGATTAAAGTCACATGAACTGAAAGGTACCACAGCTTTTATCTTCCCTTCAAAAAATATTCAATCACTTGTCTTTCTTTAAGCCAAATTAATTAGAGCTATTTTTACAGACAACACAGACACAGACAGGCAGGAAAAAACCCAGTTCCCAGGTGGGGTTCTGTAAGATACAGGGCTAGGAAAACATGCAGATATCAAACCAGAAAGGAACTTATTCCCTAAGGCAGGATTGCTGAACAAAGACGTGCCACCACAGTTACAAGCCATGCCCTCCAGGATGGAAAGCAAGATGGAGGCTTGTTTTCACAACCAAAGCTTGCAGAGAATATAAACAGAGACAGTTGGGGGGACTGGCTTAGAAAAATGTCTTCTGGAAAAAAAAAAAAAAACTTTAAAAAGTTAACTGCTGATGGGGTAGAGAAGGGGAAGAAAAAACAGTTTAAAAATGCCTGGGGAAGAACCTTTTATTCTTATGCAACCGGTTCCTCCACCAGGGAGAAAAGTTTATCCTTAATTACTGTCCAATAGAGTTAAACCCCTTGGCCAGGGAACAGGAAGGCTGCGAAAGTATGTGGCTGGGAACCAGCCAGCCGCCTGTGTATGGGACCCTTGGGCCATGTGTCCAGGTCCTGGCACAGAGGTGAGGGAGGTGGGCGGCGTGGAGCTGCTGCTTCCTGGTCTGTCCTTAAAGAACAAAGAAAAAGGCCATGAAAAGGCCTGATTCCCGGAAGTGACAAGGGGTGGGGGTGCGGTTAACAATAACCTCAGAAGTTTGAGAATGAAAAAGCTTAAAAACCAGAGGGAAAAAAAAGATCTCTTGGTTTGCATTTCACTCACCGCTTCTAGAGCCCCCACGTTGCACGCCAAAAATGTTGCAGGACTTTTCCTTAGTTCAGATAAAGATGGGGTCCTTGTTCCATGGCCTATAAAGTTTGGGCTCACAGATGGTCTGAACGGTGAGTAAAGCAAGGTTTTATTGAGTGAAAAAGAAAAAAGGGAAAACAGGGACTCTCCGCAAGCCCACAGGATCCTGCTAGATTGCTTCCCGCCCCAGTTCAAATCCCAGGTTCCACACAGGAAGAGGAGAGGCCTAGCCCACCGGAAACCACTAGAATTTCCCAAGGCTCCACCCCAGTGCTCAGGCCAGCTGAGTTTTGCCGGGAACCCTTTCCCACCTGGCAGTCTCATCATTAGTCCAGAAGTTCCCTTCATGTTCTCCATAAGCCTATTTTTCATTTTAACATGAAGATACACAACTGATCTTATTAAATGCTTGGCTACAATTCTAAAACCATTGTTACTATGTGTGAAAGGAGTGCAGATTTGGTTTTAAGTAATTTAACATTGAACATTTTTTATGAACTATCTTAAAAGTGATTAAAATTTTAATATTTTAAAACAGAAAGTTTTACCAACATTGCTCCCAAAACAAAACAAAAAAATAGAGTTGTTAACATTTTTTCTCAACAATATAATTTACTTTTCTTACAAGAAAATTGTAGGAATTTAGCATTTCTGTAGTATTCTTCAGCTTTATTTATAGTCGCCAAGCTATAATTTAATTGAATTTGATTAACACAGCTAGATTATTTAGAGGTCATAATATACTTAGAAATATGAGATATTGATTCTTCAACTTTACAACCCACATTCATCCTATGCCTTAAGATTTTTAAAATATGATATTTTAAAAAACAAATTTTTTAGAACGGTTGATGGTTCATCCCAAAATTGAATGGAAAGTAGAGAGCTTTTCCATACCCCTTCCCCATCATATGTCATCAGGGAAATGCAAATTAAAACGAAAGTTAGATACCACTATGTACTTATTGGAATAATCAGTATCCAGAACATAGACAACTTAAAATTCTGGGAAGGATGTGGATCTAGAGAAACTGCCATTCATTTTTTGATGAGAAGGCTAAATGTCATAGCCACTTTCAAAGACAATTTGGTAGTGTCTTATAAAACTTAACCTAAAGTTAACAAGCGTAGCTTTCATCATTGTCAATATCCCCCACCAGTACAACTGATTAATCTACATTGCTACAACATGATCATCCAAATTCCATAGGTTACATTAGGTTCACTCTTGATGTTCTGCATCTTGTGGGTTTGGAAAATGTATACCAATACATACTTACCATTTCAGTATCATAATGAATAAACTTACTGCCTTGAAAATTCCTCCAGCTGTTCAGCCCTCCCTGCATCCTAACCCCTGACAATGATTGGTGTTTTTACTGTCTTCATAGTGTTGCCTTTTCCCAGAATGTCATATAGTTTGAATTATATAGTATGTAGCATTATTATACTGGCTTCCTTTACTTAACAGTATGCATTTAAGTTTCTGCCGTGTCTTTTCAGGGCATTTTGGTTGCTTCGAAGTTTGGCAATTATAAATAAAGCTACTAAAAGCATTCATCTGAGGGTTTTTGTGTGAACATAAATTGCTACTAATTTGTGTTACTACCAAGGGGCTGGATTGTATAGTAAATTTATGCTAAGTTTTATAAGACATAGCGAACTATCTTTGAAAGTGGCTATAACATTTAGCCTTCTCATCAACAATGAATGGCCGTTTCTCTAGATCCACATCCTTCCCACCATTTGAAGTTGTCTATGTTCCGGATATTCATTATTCCAATAGGTGCATAGTGGTATCTAACTTTTGTTTTCATTTCCATTTCCCTGATGACATATGATGTGGAACATCTTTTCACATGCTTATTTACTATCTGTATTTCTATTTTGGTGAAGTGTCTGTTAAGGTTTTTGTCCCATTTTTCAATCAGGTTTTTCATTTCTATATTATGAAGTTTTAATTCATTATAATAGATAACAGTCCTATGCAAGGTATGTCTTTCTAAAATATTTCCTCCCAGGCCCTGGCTTGTCTTTTTGTTCTTTTGACAGTGTCTTTCATGGAGCAAAATTTTAAAATAAAGTCTAGTTTATGAGTTCTTTCTTTTACGTATTGTGCATTTGGTGTTATATGTAAAAAGTCATCACCAAACTCAAGGTTATTTAGAATTTCTCTTTTCTTCCGGAGTTTCATAGTTTTGTGTTTTACCTTTAGTTCTAAGATCTATCTTGAGTTAATTTTTGTGAAAGGCATATGGTCTTAGTCTGGAATTTTTGGCAGGTGAATATCCAGTTGTTCCACCACTATTCTTTGGAAACTATCTTTTCTTCATTGCATTGTCTTTGCTTCTTTGTCAAAAATCAGTTGACTGTAGATCTATTTCTGGCTCCTGAATTCTGTTCCGTTTATATATTTGCCTATTCATTTGCCAATAACATACTTGCATTAATTGCTGTAGCTTTAAAATAAGTCTTGAAGTAGAACAACGTCACTCCTCCAACTTTGTTCTTCTTCAGTATTGTGTTTGCTATTGTGGGTCTTTTGCCTGTCCATATTTGAGAATCAGTTTGTAAATATCCACAACATAACTTGCTGGAATTTTTATTCTGATTTAGTTGAATCTATGGGTTAAATTGGAAAGAACTGATATCTTGGCAATATTCAGACTCCTAATGCATGAGTATTAATTATCTCTCCATGTACTTGTCCTTCATTTCCTCAGATTTTTGTCGATTTCCTCATATATAACATGTACATTGATTAGATTTTTATCTAAATATTTCCTTTTTGGGGTGATAATATAAATGTTATTATGCTATTAATTTCAAAATTCACTTGTTCATTACTAGGTTATAAGAAAGTAATTGAATTTTGTATATTAAATTTGTTTCCTAGAACCTTGGTATAGTTACTTACTAGTTTCAGGTTTGTCTGTTTGCTTGCTTGCTTGCTTTTGGTCTATTTTGTTTTACTTTGTACGCAGACAATCATTTCTTCTTTCCCTATTACTGTACCTTTTCCCTCTTTCCTTATCTTACTATATTAAGTCTTCAAATACAATCTTAATAAGGAATATAAGAAGAGACATCTTTGCTTTGTTCCTGATCCTAGTAGGAAAGCTTCTAGTTTCTCACCATTAAGTACAAAGTTACCTGCAAGGTTTTTTGTAGATATTCATTTTTAAGTTGAGAAATTTCCTCTGTATTCTGTTTTTATCTAGAATTTTTTTTTTTATCATGAATGGGTGTTGAATTTTGTAAATGCCTTCTCAGCATTTATTACCATGATCAAGTAAATTTTATTTTCTTTAGCCTGTTGATGTAATGGATTATATTAATTGATTTTTAATTATTGAATCAGCTTTGCATGACAGGCATAAATCTCTCTTGGTCATGGTGTATAATACATGTACATGTATATACACACATATGTATTATATATAATTATATGATATATATAATTCTTTATATGTAATTTTTATAATTTTTATGTATACTTTTTATATATAAATTTATATATAATTTATATATATAATTCTTTTCTTATATGTCCATTAAATGTTATAAAGCTTCTAAGTACTGCATTTCACAAATCTCTATTTTATTTTATTTTATTTTCTTTCTTTTAGAGACAGTCTTGCTCTGTTGCCTAGGCTGGAGTGCAATGGCACACTCTTGGGTCACTGCAAGTTCACCTTCCAGGTTCAAGTGATTCTCCTGCCTCAGCCTCCCGAGTAGCTGGGATTACAGGCACCCGCCACCACAACCAGCTAATTTTTGTATTTTAGTAGGGACAAGGTTTCACCGTGTTGGCCAGACTGATCTCGAACTCCTGACCTCAGGTGATCTGCCCACCTCAGCCTCCCAAAGTACTGGGATTACAGGTGCAAACCACCGCACCCAGCTATATATTCTTTATATAGAAAGAGTAGGATTTGATTTTCTACTTTTTCTGAAGATTTTTGCATCTATGTTCATGTGAGTTTTTTTGTAGTTTTATTATATTTTATTGTTTGGGGATTAGGGTGGTGCTGGCCTCATAGAACTGAGATAGAAAGTATTTTATCTGCTTCTGTATTCTGAAAGAGATTGTAGATAGTTGATATAATTTCTTCTTTAAATATTTGGTAGAATTCATAAGTGAACTCATTCAGATTTAGTACTTTCTATTTTGAAATGTTATTAATTACTGATTTAATTTTTTATTAGACATGGTCCTATTCAGATTGTCTGTTTTTTCTTGTGTGAGTATTGGTAGACAGCGTCTTTCAAGGAATTTGTTCATTTTACATAGGTCATCATATTTGTGGGCACAGCATTGCTCATAGTATTCAATTAATATCCTTTTATTTTCCATGGGATATGTAGTAATTTCCCCTTTTTAATTTCTGATATTAGTAATTTGGGTCCTCTCTTTTTTTTCTTAGCCTGAAGGAAGGCTTATTGATTTTAATGGTCTTTTCAAAGAGCCAGCTTTTAGTTTCCTTGGTTTCTCCATTCAATTCTGTTACAGTTTTATTGATTACTGCTTAGCTTTACATTATTTCTGCAGTTTCTTTACATTTAATTTGCTCTAGTTTTTCTAGTTTTCTAAGTTTGAGGCTTAGATGACTGACTTTAGTTTCTTTTACTTTTCTTATATATTCATTCATTGTTATAAATCTTTCTCTAAGCCCTGCATTTCACAAATCTTGATATATTGTACTTTCATTTTCCTTTAATTCAAAATATTTTAAATAACCTTTAGATTTCTTTTTTTACCCATGTGTTATTTGGAAGTGTGTTGTTTAATCTTCAAATATTTTGAGATTTTCCAATTGTCTTTCTGTTATTAACTTCTATTTTAATTCCATTGTGTTCTGAGAGTAGAACACAAAATAATGATTTTTATTTTTTAAAAAAATTTAAATATGTTTTATGGCCCAAAATGAGGTGTCTCTTGGTGAATACCCCATGTAAGCTTCAGAAGAATGTGTATTCTGCTATTTGTGGATGAAGTAATTGATAGATGTGAATCCAGTTGATTGATGGTGTTGGTGAGTACATCTATGTCCTTACTGATTTTCTGCCTGCTGGATTTGTCTATTTCTGAGAGACAGTCATTTAAGTCTCTAACAATAGCAGTGGATTAATCTAATTTTTGTAGCAATTCACCCATTTTTAACTTATCTATTTAGATACTCTTTTATTAGGTATGTAAGCACTGAGGATTGTTACGTCTTGGAGAACTGATCATTTTAGCATTATATAATTCCTCATAACTTTTCTTGCTCTCAAGTCTGCTTTATCTGAAATTAATATGGCTATTCCTACTTTCTCTTGATTCATGTTAGCATGGTATATATTTCAAATTTCTTTTAATGTATGTCTCTTTATAGTTGGTTTCTTGTAGACAAAATATAGTTGCATTTTTTTTATCCACTCTGATGATCTCTGTTTTGTTTTTTTTGTTGTTGTTTTTTTTTGATTGATGCTTTTAGGCCATAGGTATTTAACGTGATAACTGACACTGCTGGATTAATATCAATCATATTTGTTTCTTTTTTCGATTTGTAGCCTTTGTTCTTGTTCTTATTCTGTCTTTCACTCATTCTGCCTTTTGTGTTTATAGCTGAACATTTTATATGATCCAATTTTCTCTCCTTTGTTAGCATATCAGTTACTTCTTTTTCCTAACCTGTTTTTTAGTGGTTGCCCTAGAGTTTGCAATGTACATTTACAATTAATCCAAGTTCACTTTCAAATAAAATTATACTGCTTTAGAGAAAATGTGAGCGCTTTATACCAACCAAATAATCCTAATTCCTCCCTCCTACATCCGTTGTGTCATTGCTGTCATTCATTTTACTTATACGTAAGCTTAAGTAAATAAAATACATTGTGCATTTACAGTGTGTATAATAAAATACATTGTTGACAGTGTGTATAATAAAATACATTGTTGACATTATTTTTTAACAAACTTTTTTATCCCTGAGTTCAAGTAATAATAAAAAATAAAGTTTTATTTTATCTTTACTTATTTCTCCTCTCATGCCTCATTCTTGATGTGCATCTGAGTTTCTGGCCTGTATCTTCTTCCTTCTCTGTTAATAACACTTTAAAACAATTATTGAAATGCTGGTCTACTGACATTTTTGTTTGTCTGAGAAAGTCTTTATTTCTCTTTCACTTTAGAAGAATAATATTGCAAGACACAGAATTCTAAGTGAGTGTATTTTTCTCTTAGTCCTTTAAATATTGTACTTAACTTTCTTCTTGCTTGAATGGTTTCTGAAGAGAAGGTGGCTTTAATTTTATCTTTGCTCCTCTAGAGATAACAGTACTTTTTAAAAATCTGATCTCTTTAGAGATTTTTTTTTATCTTTGATTTTCTGCTTCAAATATTTCTTGTATTCCTTTCTCTCTTTCTTCTTCTTCCATTACACATGTTGTGTCTTTTTTGTAGTTGTTCCATAGTTCTTCGGGAGTTTGTGCAGTGTTTTTAGTCTTTTTTCTTTTTGCTTTTCAGTTTTGGAGGTCTCTCTTGATATCCTCAGTTTCAGATATTCTTTCTTCATGGTGTCTGGTCTGCTTGTAAGATCATCAAAGGTATTCTTCATTTCTGTGACAATGTTTTTGATCTGTAGCATTTTCTTTTTATTCTTTATAAGAAATTCCACCTCTGCATTGCCCATTTGTTGATGCAAAACTGTTTGTTTTATTTATTGGCACCCTTAGGATATTAATCATAGTTATTTTAAGTTCCCAGGTTTTTAATAACATTATTTTTGCCATATATATGTGTGGTTCTAATTTTCGCTTTGTCTCTTCAAATTGTGTTTGTTGCCTTTCAGTGTGCTTTGTAATTCTTGCATGATTGCCATACAGGATGTATAAAGTAAAAGACACATCTCTAAATAGGCTTTTAGTACTATGGTGGTAAGGTGTAGGGGGAGAGGAAGCAGCCTGTAACTCTTAACTGTCAATTTAGCACATGCTTCTCCATCTCCCCCACCCCAAATGAAACAGGATGGATCGAGTGAAATAGAGTTGGGTATTTCCCTTTAATCAAGTCATTTAGACTCTGATAAAACTCTAGTAGGTTATGCTCTGGTTAAATAGTTTCTCCTTATGCAAACTTTTTAATGAAACAAAATATTCTGGTGCTTTTCAAAATGGCTACATTTCCCCTCAACCTGACAAAAGCATGAGAAGATTTTTCTGTGATATTCACTGTAAGAACCTAGCCATGTTCCTGGAGGTGAACTTTTTAAACGTGTGGGAAACCCTACCATCATAACTGATTTCCCTTGGAGTATGTGACTCCCACACTTGTGCACACTGAGCATCCAGCAATTCATGTCAGTTCTGGTTCTCCAGCCCCATCGTTGGTTCATGTGATGGTGTCTGCTCATGGGTTTCTTCTCCAGTAAGTTGAGATTCTCTGTATTTGCTTCGTTGTCTCCCAGTCTGGGGGACAATGTTTTGCCCTATGACCTTACTTCTTTTACAGATCTTAGAGGAGTTAATTTTTCAGTTTCTTCAGCTTTTTACTTTTTGTTAACTTGGAGTAGTGACTCCTAAAATCCTTATATGCCAGACCAGAAATCACTAAGTTCTTGGTGATGCCATTTAAAAATGTGAATATATCAATGAATTATTTAAAGATAAGGATTCTCAATTAGAAAGTGATAGGATTTTTATCCAGCTCAAGCTGAGCCCTTTTCTCAACAATTAATATGGGAGATGGTATCAAACCTAAAACATTCTAGATTTGCAGATTTTTAAAAATTCCAATTTATATGTATCTATTAATGCATAACCAATTTTAAATTCAGGAACATAAAATACCATTTTAATGTGTATGATTCTTTGGATTATGAGTTTGAGTAAGGCACAGAGGGGTGAGACCACCTCCGTTCTACAAGGTTTGAGACCTCAGCTAGAGTGTCTTGGATAGCTGGGGATGTCTGGACTAGCTCAGCTCGGACATGCAACCAGAACCTTGGTTCTTTTTCACATGATGTATACTGGGGCTAGAATGTTCAAGATGGCATCTTCACTCACAGTCTGGTACCAGGGCTCATATGACCAAGACAGCTAAAGAATCACCCACAGTTCTTCCCCTGTGGCTTCTCCAAGTAGCTAGATTAGCCTTCACACGCTTGGTGGTCTCGGTAAGGTTGGACATAATAGAACATGTCTGGCTTCCTGCAAAGTGAGCAATCGAAAAACCTTAGGAAAAATAGATAAAGCTTCTTATAACTTAGCACTGGAAGCCCCAGAATGTCACAATTCTGCTACATTGTATTGGTCAACCAATTTATTAAACCAGCCCAGATTTAATGGGAGGAAAATTAATCTCCATCTCTCCAAGGGAGGATTAGCACAGAACGTGAAGCCATCTTTAATCTAGCATATCAATTGTTTAAAAAAAGAATACAAAATATCTTACTTTTGCAAATATGACATTAACAGATGACCAGAGAAACACATTGCCTTGTATACTCAAAATGCTTCATACAAGTGAGGGACCGCAATTAAACTTCACAGTTTAAGAGTACATCTGAATCTGCTAGAAGCTGGGCACATTAACAATATAGAATAGAATAAGCCTCTGGACACAAATTTAATATTTTGGGTAGCAAAATAAGTAATTTTTAAAATACTGTAATATAGCTCACCTACCTTTTGCCTCTCTTTTATATAAAACTACTGGATGTGAATGTTTTTAATAGTTTTAACTAGATACTTCACTTTTCTTAATATATTCTATTTTCTTAAGATCCATATATTAAGGCTGATATATTCATACCTTCCAGTTATTATGTTCTTTATTTATTTGATGAAGTTATAGGTTAATATATCTGTAAATCTATTATGTTTCTATTTGTGTGTACATGATTTGTTTCTAATCAATTTACGGTATCTTTCAGCCCTGGGGTGAAAAGAGAACATTGGTAAGGGGAAGTGATTACTCTAGCATTCTTGAAGAGAGAAATGATTAAAATCTTCATATTCAAAAATGACATCTTAATGATACAGCAATACAATAGGCTTAAAAATGAGACTTTTTGACATAAAATGTTTTTCCTAAATTTTTACCACATTGTAAAATATATAAAGAAAATTTTTCAGAAAAGGCAAGGAGTATATTTGGAGAGGAGGTATAAATCCCTTAGTCTACCATTTCTGGTTTAGAGACTGGTGCAAGAAAGAAATGGGAGTGGTCAGGGAGGCAGGAATGGATACTTGCAGACAGGGTCCACTCTCTCTACTCTTGGTTTCTTCTGCCTAATCCCAAACTTGGTGGACTGTCACATAAATTTAGCTCAAGTTATTCTTTTTTCCTGTGTGTATTTCATGGAAGATATTTATAAGTTATATGAGGCCTGGAAGGTGATACAGAAAATATCTAAATTGAAAGTATGTTCAGATTTTAGTAAACTGAAGCCATGGTCCAAATAGACAACAAGGCAAAACCAACATAAAAGTCTTAGAGCCATAGTGAGTTTTGATGAGGCCCATCAGGCAGAGAGCACCATAGTCTCCAACAAAAGTGATAGTGAACACAAAACAGTTGAACACATGTAATGTCATTCACAGATTTCAGCAGAAGATGCGAGCAATATACTCGAGGATTGGAATAGCTGCACATTGGAAGTGTTTCTAACCAAAGAGCCTACATCAGACAGAAACAAACATCCCTGAGTACATCACATAGATCTAGTAAACGATGAGGAACTCCTTTGTACTCTTAAATTGTTTAAATACCTTTTCTCTAGACAGCTGTTATTTAGAAAAAAAAAAAATATATTGGAGGGAGACATAAAAGTTAAATTTAAGCGATCTAGAAATTTTGCCTAAAGAAATTAAGAATTAACCTGCAAAGACTGAATTATTACACCATATAGGATTACAATTTAGCAACCTGCTCCTAGTTAATATTGATCCCTGAAAACAATGGTTTTCAGAGTGTGGACTCTAGTAGCAGTTATGATCATCTAGGAACCTGTTGAAAATGCAGATTATCATACCAATCTCCATTTCAATGAATTGAAAAACTCTTGAGTTAGAAGCCAATATCTGTGTTTAACGTGTCTTTCAGATGATTCCTATACATTGTAAAGTTAGAGAACCTCTATCTTAGAAAAACGGAAACTACGTGTACCTGTTTTGCTAAGGCATGAAAGTTAACTTCTAACATTCATACTTTGGAGTTTAAAACATGTAACTATCCTTTGCCTGATTTAATTAACAGTCTTCAAATTAGCCTGTGCCTATCTAATTTGGGAGAAATGCCAGGTGACTAATCTCTGTTTTCTCAGATGCCTATCAATTGCTCTTTTTCTCCTTGGGATACACCCTGTTAAGTCAAGTTATCTTTGCATTTTCCTTTACATTGAGTCATCTTAATAGATGATAATCTATATGTATTATCTTTGCATTTTACTCTTATTTCCTCCCCAACACCTTAAAATCCTCAATCTGACTCTACCACTCCATTATTACAGTTTTCCAATTGTCTTACTGATATGATAAATCAACATATTTTGTCCACATTTAATTGGCTTCTATGTAGCATTTGATATTTCCCCATATTCTTGAAAGGAGTACTTTTTCTGGACTTTCCCTTACATTTGGATTGTTTTTTTCTCAGTGTCTTAAAAAGCTTCTTTTCTCTCTCCATTTTTGAAATGGTAGAATTCCTTAAGCCTATCTTCTTTGCCTTTTCCTCTTATTTTATTCTGACCCCACTGAGGGGCCTCATACAATCTATATAGCTTTTCATACAATTTATAGCTTTATAAGTCAACAATGATTACAAAGTCTGTATTTCCAAAACTGACCTCACCTGTGAGAGTCAGGTCCAAACATCCAAAACCGACTGAATGGTTTCCTATAAATTATCTACAAATTTCCTCAGTCAGTAAATCTGAATATACACATGTACTATTTATGATAGTAAAAGTTCTACATACTCGTTAGAGACATGAATATTTCTAAATGAGCTAAAACTGAAAACATGAGTTATTCAAAATACTATCACTCAGAAATAATCAGTGTGTAAGCACACACACACACACACATTGTATTCTTTGATTTGTAATCATAATGTTGTACATTTCTTACCAGAAATGTGATTGTTAAGAACCCAAGTGTATTTTTTATTACTCATGCACACAATGTTGTAACTGTTTATGCATAACCTTGATACCAAGTAAATCAGACCATTTTTGCACAAGAATCTGTTTCTTTGACTGTTTATATGCACTCGGTTGCATTTAAATTACAAAGGGTTATTGTGCAGCAGGATGGAGATCTTTCAGGTTCAAAGCTGGCATATAACATTACCCTTGAGTTATAGTATATAGCTTTCCATAAATATATTTTCCTTCAGGGAACAAACATACTTTCTCTAGAAAAACAGTGGAGAGCTACAGTATGATATTTAGTAAAAATCCAGTTTTGAAATGGACATGTGGCGTCAAACTATTATCTCACTACCATGCATCTTAAATCAAGACAAATGAAAAGCTGTTTATTCTTCAGTTCAAATGGAAACCTGCAGTGTTCTAGGATAGATGTTATTTTGAGGGGTCTGTATGTGTGTGTGCTTATATTTTAAAAAAATAAACAACTGGAAAAATATTTTTCACTAAGAAACAGGCATTTTGATTATTTCTAAATTTTTGACTTAGAAAATTTAGCTCCAAGTCGAAATCATCTCAACGTAATAGATGATGTCTGAAGGCAGAATGTCAGAAGGTGACTAAATAACTTAGGATATAAAGGTAAATGCCAAAAGAATCAGCTACATGACATGTGAGTCAATGAAAAAGAGAGCGCATCTTGGAGAGTACTCTTCGTCTTACAAATCTCTGTAAAAGTATGTGTTTCCTTAAAGTGTCCTACAGTTGTCCCTCTGTACAAGACTGAGGGGGATTGGTTCCAAGACTTCCGCAGATACAGAAATCCCCACTTACTCAGGTCCCACAGCATGCCCTTCAGAACCCATATTCAGAAAAGTCAGTCCTCAGTATGTATGCGTTTCACAGCCCCCGAATACTGTAGTTTCAATCTTATTTGGTTAAAAATTATCCGTGTATAAGTGGATCTGTTCTGCTCAAACCCATGTTGTTCAAGGGTCAACTGCATATGAATAACTTTGATTTTAAAATTAATGTCACTGTTTTAAATAGAGAAAAGTTGTATCAATAGGGAGCATTTGTGTCATGTAATCTCTATGTCTCCTACCTAATTAAGAAGAAAAATTATTTTTTTGCCTGCTTCTACTAGGGCAAGCAAAATGCAAAGCGGAAACATAAATAAGTCTGATTACTGTTCTAAAGGAGTTATAAATTCTGGAGAAGATGAGACAACGTGTGACCCAAGTACAGTGAGAGATATAATGAAGTAAGTGTCAGGACAGCAAAAGCATCTTTCTCTGCCATAGAGCTCTATACTGCCAACTCTGAAGTTTCAGTGTATACCTCTCCTGGATATACAGTAAATCATTACAGAGTTTTAAAAAAAAAAAAAAAGAGCAAATCATTACTGCCCATAGAACCATAGCTGACAGCCCAGCTTTCAGTTCCCACTAAGACCAATCCATGATGTGGCATGTTTCTGTTTCCCTCAGGCCTCAAGGCATGCATTATGACCTGAACTCTCACATCCTAACTTTTCTCTGTCTCCCCAGTCTGAACCAGTTTCTAATCTATACAGTGTAACCTGTTGTTCTTTGTTTTTCTGGAGAGCTTCAAATCAGTAATAAGCAAACTCTGTGGCATTCTGAAACTCTTTTCAGAATGTTAATTTTACCTCTTTGCCTTGAAAGAGACTTGACTGTGCCCTGAATTCGTCTCTGTAGCCACCTCAATCTGATGGTCTTTATTTTATTTCCTGTCCTACCAGAATTCCATAGTATATGAACAGCTGTTGTCTTTTACCTTAATATAACTTTCCAATGATTAAATCCTTCTATCTTCCAAAGATAAAAAAATAAAAATAAAAAAATAAAAATAAAAAAGTCTGTTTCTTTAAGGATCAAACCATTCAAGGTGAACCACTCACTCATCTTCCTTTTTTCCATCATAAACCAATCTCTGGCTGACTTCCATGGATTCAGTGAAAACTCAGCTCTTGACTCAAAGTTGTCTTTTACCAGAGTTGCTGTTATAATTCTGGGCAACTTCAATATCCACATAGATATGTATTTCAGATGACACACTCAGTCTTTCCGTTTCTTCGTTCTCTTATCTCTAATAACATTTTCCTTAAAACTTCTTCACCTACTCTCTTTCATAACCACCTTCAGAACAATTATTATCATCAAAAGCATTCTCCTCCTAAGCAGTTAAAATGCAAGAACCTCAGCTTTCAAAACTATTTTTTTCCCTTTAGTTTTCCTTAAGTACTCACGGTACAACTCTTTTGCCACTTCTGAAACATGACATCCACTCGTCTGCTAGTCTCACTGTTTGTTCATAATTCATCCATTATTCATTTCCTTTCTTCACTTTCTTTTAAGAATCCTAAGGTCTACAGTCTATCAATGTAGTCACTCCTCCATAAGCGTTCTTGAGTTCATTCCACACCCAATTACTTACCACCCCCATCTCCATAATGTATTTCAAAATTCCAACTGTGAGTAAAATAAAAAATAGGGTTTCTAGGCCGGGCATGGTGGCTCACGCCTGTAATCCCAGCACTTTGGGAGGCTGGATCACCTGAAGTCAGGAATTTGAGACCAGCCTGGCCAACGTGGTGAAACCCTGTCTCTATTAAAAATTTAAAAAATTAGTTGGTGTGGTGTTGGACGCCTTTAATTCCAGCTACTCGGGAGGCTGGGGCAGGAGAATCACTTGAACCCGGAGGTTCAAGCACTGAGTCGAGATACTGCCACCTGCACTAGGAGATGGAGTGAGACTCAGTCTCCAAAATAATAATAATAATAATAATAATAATAATAATAATAATAAAGAATGCTTTCTCTGTGCCTGTAACCAAGCAGCTGAATTACATATTCACACTAACCCCTTAGTCTTACCTAATGTTCAGTATCTCAGGAGGCAAACAGGCTTACCACATTGCCTGATCACCCTCACCCTCCTATTCTAGCGGTAGACTCACTTCCTCACTTCTGAGAATATATTACATCTTCTTATTTCTTCAAATATCTGTCACTCCACCCCTATTCCACCATCTTAGCAGATGAGTTTGCCTCACATATGACTGTAAAAAGAGAAATCATTAGATGGTAAATCTTTTATCTCTTACCTATCATAATCAATCTTGGCAAGGTCATCAGTGTCTTCCAAGTTGCCAAATCCAGTGTTTTCCATTCTGCCTACATATGACACAGTACAGAAGGGTACTATTCGATGCTATTGACTTCTCAATACTGGAAACATATCTTGTCTCTTCAATCCCATACCAACAGAGTCTCCTTGTTCTTCTCTGAGTCTTTTCTCTCTTTTTATACAAACTCTAAATGTTAAAATTATCTTGGGTTCTAGCCCATATTACTGCATCCTTTTACATTTTCTTCACAGCCTGTGGTCTGTAAACATCCTTGTGTGATTTTTATTGAGTTAACATTGGTCCCACAATGTCAGACACTAATGTTACCTGTATTTCACTTAAGGGAGTTCTCCTCTTTATACGTTCTGGTCACTTTGCCTCTACTTCCATTGCATCACACAGGGCATTACACACAGAAGATGTATCAGTTTGTTGAATGAATGAGTAAATGGAACTTTGGTAATCTTATAACAACAGTAATATTTGTACTTATCTGCATAAAACTACAAAGTAGAGGTCAATTATTTCTATCTGTTTTGTATTTTCATTTTTGAAACAGCAGGCTTTCAACTGCTCCTTTTTCCACTGATTATAATCATATCTTGTTATTACACTCTTGTTCCTTCTTGAAAGCTATAACTGGAAGCTTCTTTTCTCTTCTTGACATATTGTGCTTTTGCTGATGCTAAAGAGGCCTTTACTTGCTTATAGTTAAAAGTGGGAGGCTCTGCTGCAAGGAAAAACTTCCTTTCACTTTAGTGCCTACAGGGCATCTGACATCATTTATTACAAATAGGCTACTTTCTACCTTATTAGTGATGCTACATGCTTCATGGTGCAGGTTAATTTCCTCTTACAAATCTGTATAAATTGTCAACATTATCCTATATCTCAGCTACATATTTCTTCAGGGAATTTATCAGCATACCTTCTCCCCCTTGAATACTATATTTAAATTCCCTGCATATCTGTATTGGAATATGTCTGAACAAATATAGTAACCTAGAGTATGTTTGGTTATCGATATTAGCTACAATATAGTTAAATTGTATCATTTTATGTATCAATGGTTGAAATACTGGCCTAGTTCATCTACTGTTGTTTTAACAAAATATTGACAGCTTCCTGTTGGTTTAAGTAGAATCTCCCTTTTCTATATCTTTGCTGATACTATTAATATGCCATGTCAAATCAGACGTAGACAAAAAGGAATTAGTTTAATTTCTAAGTTTATATTCTGGAGGTTTAAGGTTCTTAGGTGTCATATTCTATGTTAATACGAAAATAGAGGTACTTTCTGTTTGGTGAAGTATGCATCTGTTGTAACCACTTTCTAAGGAACAAACACAAAAATAAACCAACTAAAGTAAATTATTGACTGTTGCAAACCAGCTCCTGGATTCATGGCTTACACCAAAATTGCCTACAGAGAAAACCACTTTAAAGGTATATTGTGTGTCTCTGTTGTTTAATCTTATTTGATTAAATAAGATTTTTTAATTTCTGTGGGCTAACAGTTTAGTCAAGATTTTGTTTCCAAAGTTTGAGTTTATAGAAATGTCCTAGGCTAAGTTCAGTCTAGGAGACACAGACAACTGTACAATATTTTAATAAGAGAGATGGCAGTTGGAAAGTCTGCAGGAAATTATAAAATAATAGGCTTTTCAAGAATGACACAGAGAACATGTCCAGCTTTCCAGGGTCATAAAGCTACGACCACTGTCCAATTAGAAAACAGGTTATTAGGAAATTGCCAATGGATTTATTGCATTTAGAAGCTTATCTTCATTTACTCTTTGGGAAGCTAGGATCAGGAGGCCACTGTTATGAGAGCCACAAGTGTGTCTTGACACACACCAGCCAGTGGTGGACACGGAACATAAATTCTGGCCTACTGACTGACACTGTCACCTTGTGACTCCACAGCATAGAGATGGGGCATTGGAAAACCATTTCAGACCAAACCATCTTCACATCCTTACTTTCCAGAAGAAAATAGCTAAAGTAACGAGAGGATTGCCTTTGTCTCATTTCTGTCTTCCAAGGCTTAAGTGCAAATTTTGTTTTACACTTTGTGGCAACAGAGTACTCAAAACCATACTAGGAAGAAATGTGAGTAGAGTCTGGATGATATTGACCAAAATCCACCATAAACATTTTTGTGGGAAACAAAACAACAACAACAACAACAATACTAAAAGGGAACTGGTAGAGTGATCCATTAAACAAGTATATCACAAATGTTCTACTTCACTGACATAATGATTGTGAAACAGTTAAAATATGCAAAGTATAGAACTGGTTCTTTATTTTTCTTAAGTTCTGCTGTACTGAGATATTTGAATTTCCTAAATTCCCTAGATTTGTTCTTGCCTCTTAGCTTGCACATTATGCTCCTAAAACAAAACTAGGACATTTTCTCCCCACATCTTATCTATTGGCCACTCTATTTGCTTCAGAAAGCCTTATTTTATCATAAATATCATTTGCATTTGTTCCTTCCTGTATGGTCCTAAAGCTCTCAATGTAAATGTCTATCATAAAATGATCATCTATTAAGCTACTTTGTACACCATTATATTCCAATAGATCATAAAGTTTCTCGGGACAGCCTTCTTCAATATGTAGTGTTCATAACAGATGCTCAGTAAAGATTATTTGAATCTATGTTCAAATGCCAGTTTAAGGCTTCTTGGTAGCATTTAGATATGAGTTATATTTAGCAAACTTTCATTTTATTCAAAGTGCTATATTACTGATTGCATGGCATAATGAATAAATAGATATTTGTCTTCAGTTTTAAGTTTAAGTATCTTCACCTGTATTAGATAAATTCAGTTGTTTTTTCTTTATAGACTTAAGACATTCGAAAGGTGAAAAAAGATGTTTTTCCTCTCAAAGCCAGAAATGTTAAATAAACAGAGAGAGAGAGAGAGAGAAAGAGAGAGAGAGAGAGAGAGAGAAAGTGTATATATATATATATAGTTAATAACTCAGGACAAAAAAGAAGCTGTCCCTTATGCAGAAGACTACCATTACCACCATCCCTGTCCAGTAACAACTAATTTTGAGCAGCAAATAACCTGGATGGGAGAATCTCTGAGTGGACTGGGAGGTCAGTGGACACAGCCGACGACAGAAAAAATATGTTTTATTAGAATTAAGGACACCATATTTCCCTGAATTCTTTGGACTCCCTAACTCCTATTCTTTAAGTAAACATCAACAACATTCATTTTAACTTGTCCATAGAAAAAGGCCAATAATGTAAAATTTTTTTGCATATTTTTGGCTTTCTGAAAAAAAATAAGTTGTAGATAATAGGTTTCATAGACTAAGTTTTCAAAAGCCAAGTTATTATTTATAGTCAACTGTCTATATTTAGGAATTGCTTATCTTTTTTTTTTCTTTATGTCAACAACACAAATTCAAAAGCATCAGAAGAAAATTTGGGAAAATAAGTTATATAGCACCGGTGTCTTGAGAAACAGAGACCATTACAATAATTATGATATTATCATTCCAGTGTTATTCATCCCAATTTCAAGAACAAGTGTTGGCACAGGGAACCTAAAACTGAGATGAGATGGCAAGCATCTTTAGAGTAGAATATAGAAAAAATAAATACAACCATTCTATGAGTACTTACATTTAAACACATGTACTGTTCAAGAATTGAAGGACCTTTGGAAAGAGAATAAACTATGAATTATTACTCTTTACACTAGTAATATCTTAATAATTGAATTGTGAAAACTTTTGCCCAAGTACTGAAAATGAGAAGCTGAGGGAGAGGGGGAGGGGAAGGGGGAAGCAAAAGAAATAACAACAACAAAACACAACAGAAGAACATAATTCAACTGGGATGAAGGTAGGGTTTTTAAAATTTAATTCCATTAATTCGATTTCAGTTAGATAAAATAGATAAATTTCAACATATTAGATAAATGCAAACAAAAACTTCTTTATAAATAATGTCATTAAGTACCATAAATTAAAAATTGTAAAAATTCCACAAGTACATTTTTTATGGTAAACTGGAAAGACCAGAATCTAGGAATTTGTCCTGTGAATATATTCACAAAAGTTCACCTAGATCCTCTTTGAAAAATATAAATGGAATTTTTTAAAAACAGAAATGCAAAGGATCCTATGATAATTATAATATACATGATGCCACCCATGTAGGCAATTATTTAAGTCACAAATTCTTTGATTTAAATGAAAACAAAATGTGATTTCATGCGCTCAAGTGTTGCACAGCAAATTAATGCTTCTTACATCCAAATAAAGTGGTAGTTTGTGAATTTTCTTTTTTTCCTCTTCATCCTCCCTTTCCTACCCTTGTTTCTTTATATTATTGATCTGTGAAAGTAAGCTGAAGTTTTGAAGAGATAAATACTATTGCTTTAAATTTCTGATATCATACTTAATCTATATGCTAATTCTGTATATTTTAGGAAGTTGGTATATTTTCAATCCCCTTGATTCCAATAATGTTATCACAGTACTATGCAGTCTCTGACTCTTAAGTGGCTTTCATTAAAACTTGTTGATTGCATAAATAAGTGAGAGTGCATCAAAAAACTCTGGCCCTTTTTACATGTATAAATAAGTGAGAATGCACATTTTAAAACTATGACTCCTTTCCTTGTGAAATGTACCTATTTTATTAGATTTTATCACTGCCTTAGCAACTTCCTACACACTGTGAGTGGCTTAGAACAACACAGATTTATGATTTTGCAGTTCTGGAGGTTAGAAATTCAACAGATGTCTCATGGGCTAAAACCATTGTCAGCAAGGCTGTAGTTACTACTAGAGGCTTTGGAGGAGAGTCCACTCCCAGGCTTACTCAGTTGTTGGAAGAATTTAGTTCCTTGCAGTTGCAGAATCTATCTCTGTTTCCCACCTGGCTCTCTGCTTTAGGTTGCTTTTAGCTCTGAGAGGTCTTTCTTCTCTTCTTGCATGTGAACCCTTCATCTGAACACCAGCAAAAGAGCTTGGAATCTTTTCCTTCTGCTCTTTCTTCTGCTGGTAACCAGAGGTTATTTGTTTATGCTTATTTTGGACTCACCAGGATAGTCTAAGCTAATTTCCCTGTTTTAAGGTTTGTTACATGAATTTTATCTACAATGTCCCTTTTCAGATGTAATATAATACATTCGTATGCCGGGGAGATTAGGTCATGGAGATGTTGGGGTTGTCATTCTTCTGCTAACCATAACCATGTTTTCTTTACTATGCATTTGATTATTTAAGAGACTAATGTCAAAAGAAGGATCAGCTAAAAATTTTTGTGATGTAGAATATTTGCAATGAATCCAAAATGATCCGTGGAATTTTTAAAGAAATTCCTTTGCTCTTCAAACATTTTATTTGCTGATAGGAATTGCTAAATATTTATTCAGCATGAAGTAATAAAAACAAGTGCTTCACAGTCACTTCCTGAGGTCACATAAATGTGGCTTTTCTTTGACTAGTATTTTCTCATTTTAATTTGCTACAAATATTATACGTGACTATGGGAATATCTATGCATGGATATAAAATCTGTCCAAAAATAAGATTTAATATTGATAAAACAAGTCATGAAATTCCCTGTGGTTAAGTTTTAATAAACTGTAAATCAAGTTTCAAGTAACTAGCAAGATAATCTACAGTAATCTTGAGAATAATTGATATGTTATTGTTGTAGTCCAGGGCCTAGTTTGCATACAGTTGATAAGCATAGCATTTGCAAGCATAAGAGATTGGTATAAAGAATGTAATTTCAGAAATTTATGTTTAGTAAATTTAATTTTAAAACTATGTCTTCTACTTATACAGCGCTTTAGTTCAGAAACTGGTTTTTTTATATTAAATAATATAATTCTTACAACCCACTAAAATTGTTATTAAAAAATATGTAATGTCTATTCAATGACAGATTTAGCATGCGGCTGTGATCATAAACTGGATATTTCAGTTCCTTGTTTCAGATTTTTATTTTATACGTGTTGGTGTACATATATTTTAGTAAAAATGTTAATCAAATAGAATATTTATATATGTACACATTCTAGATAAGAAAATATATGTGATAAGGTTACGCAAAATCCTCCTAAAGGCAAAAGGATGATGCAAATGAATTCTAGAAGATCTCTCCTTCTAGTTTTATTTTTCTAACTTGTATCAAGATGGGAATGGAAAGCGGGGGTAGGGTGCTTGCAGGTTTTAGATGAGATGTTGGTTACTTCAAACATCAGTTACTTCACCATGTTAACACATTCTCACATTTTTAAAAAAATTTCTTTGTTTTTTTTGAAACAATGTTAATTTATTTGATGACTTTAAGTTATATAACTCTACAAAAACACTTAAAATAATTAAAGTCAATAATACACTCAAGGGTAAACATTTGTCAGTCACTGTATGTCACACACCTGTATATGAGTTATTGCTTATTTACTCACAGCAGCCAGAGATAGAATCTCCTTGAATTATAGCCACCCAAACTCTAATTAAATATGTGTTGTTATGTAACCAACCAAAGCAGTGAAAAGGCAAGCAGATAAAAAAATAAAAGTCCCAAGAGCTTTCCAGCATAATCTCCTAACATAGAAGTGTACCATCTATTCCAAATTTAAAATCCTTAATTTTGTGTCAAATGTATATCCTATTGTGTCCTACACAAATTAATCTCTTGTGCCAATTAAATCTTTACCTAATTCATATTGCACAAGTGAACTATCTTAAACATTCCACTAAATACTAAAAATTTGATGTGATAATTATTTCCTCCTGTATATTTGTTTAGTAATTCACCATCTTTGAGATTATGATTGATATTTAACATATATCTCATTGTAATTAACTAGATCTTTTCAACAGCAATGAATCGTGGCAGCCCTTAAAATACTCTACATAGTCTTGTTTATTTCAAGGACATTTTTCTGATACAAAACAAAAACAAATCCCTGTAAAGATGAGCCATTTTTAGAAAATACTATTTAGTTTTGTGAACTTCATTCCGTGAGTGGTGCAAGTGAAATAACTGTCCAGGGTATAAGAAAAACAATGCATTGGGAAAGGTGTCTTGTTTTGAGGATTTTCTACCAAATGGTTTCTTTAATCGTTAAACACTGACCTAGTCTAAGAGGAAAGTTAATGAAATCTAGCTGGAAATCTATTGCACTTGACCAAGACAGCCCTAACATTTCCCTCAGCTTCACAAAACTTGAGACAGGTTGCTTCCTGATTCTTGGCTCCTGATCCCCGTTTTCTTAAAGCATTTACTTTAGAAAACTTGTAATTGTCAATCCTTTGTCTGATTCTAGATTTTTAAATCCTTTAGAAAACCTCTTGCCAGTTTTACAAACCAGGACTGTATTTCTCAAGGACCTGGAAGCCATCTCTCTGAAATGTAGAAAAACAAAGATGGCACCCCTATTTCCCACTTTATGTAGGAAGAGAGTAGCCTAACTTCCCAGGAAACCTTAATCTAGGTTGTAAAATTTTCTCCTATCATGAAGATAGGAGAAAGTTTTTAAAAAAAGATGTTTAATTATTATAGATACACACTAGTCATACCTATATATCAGGTACATATATATGTGATAATGTGACACAAGAATATAATGGGTAACAGTTAAATCAGGGTAATTGGAATATGTGTCATATCAAGCATTTGTCATTTCTCTGTGTAACAGGCAAAGGAGATGTTACTTAGTCTACTGCAATAGGAGAGAGAGTCCAGAACTGAGTCTGAACTCAACCTCACTGAAACAAAAGTTCAGTGCAAATGCTGCTTTGTCATTTTCTAAGAGAAAACTTATTCATGAACATCAGAAAAGGAGGGGAAAATTCTCTTTAAGTTATGATATAAGGATAGCATTAAAAGCGGTATAATAAAGCATTTTTGGCTATGATGAAGATTATGCACATTTTGAGCATATATATTTCTTATTTACTGAATATTACACTAAAATGAAATTTAAAAGTGCAGAAGGAAAGAAATTTCTAATGTTGAGAAGATAGTGACTGGATGGGAAGAGTGATGTTGATGCACCATTCATTAGAAAATGTATTAAATTTCATGAAGACCATAGACAGAAGAAGAATGTGAACAACTTCAAATCTGAGACTCCTAGAATATAATGTTGGTTCTCTATGGGCTATAAGCTGGTTAATGTGTCAGAGCAAGGGACATAGATGCAACATTGTGGGTAATGACCCTACAGGATTGAGGTGAGAAGCAGGGCTGAAGAGCGAGAGCCAAAAAAACTACAAACCTAGGCAACAGAATCATTCTGTACTCCCATCCTTCTCCCATTCCAGGCAGAACACATACTATAAGCAAAGATAGGGCAAAACAGATATCTTTTCTCTAAACTGATAAACAAAAAAAAAAAAATCAACTTACCCAATATACAAACAACAACAACAACAGCAACAAAATACAAAAAGCTTAGTTACATATTTAAGTATGAAAAAGACTCTTTTCTTTTAAGTATTGGAGTGTCCACAGATCTCAAAGGAAACCTATGTTTAGACAGGACCTATCCTGCCTGGCTTCACACAACTCCTGCACAGAGTTCCTACTCCCAGAAGAGATTTAGATGGAAAGGAGATCTTTCCATACAATAGCAAAGGGAAAATGGAAAAATGCACTAATCATTTTTTAGGGTATAAAAATAACAATTAAGGGTCACCAATATGCCTAAAGAACTAACAGTATACAAATTAAAACAACAAACAAATATTTTTCTTTTAAAAATCTATACAACTCAGGGTCCAACTATGAAACAAAACAATTGATGTAATGTAAGAAAAGGTAATCCCTTACCTATATTTTCTTGTTTAGTTATTTTGTTTCCTTTGATAATCCTTGTGGACATTTTGTCTACTTGTCAGGATTAAAATAAAAACAATAATGATTCATCTTCTAGGTGAGTTATTTTATTTTATTTTATTTTATTTTTGCAGTCCTGCACACACAGGCTGTTCTAAAATTCCATGCACCTAGAGCAAATTCACACTTGACTCTGCCAAGGCCTTTAGTGTGTGGCCATGAACAAAGGCCAGCCTAATGAGATCAAGCAAAGGCTATTTACTCAGAGCTTGCTATAGCAAGAAAGTACTTTTAGGTACATTTAGAAGAGACTCAAAGGTTGAGAGGGGAGTGGAAAGCTTTATACTGAACAAAAGGCTTGGATATGCTCTGAATGGACTTTGTTGATGTGGAGAAGCTGGACTCCAGCTAACTAGATGCTGGGCATCCTATATGATGGGTTTGAAAAAGATATTTGACTTTTTCTGGTTAGTCCTGAGTTGGAAAGAGAAAAGCAATAATCAGAAAAGTTGGCAGTTATTGGGCAAATCCTACTCTTTCAGGGGTGATTGCTGCAGAGGTTATGGTTTGGCTTCCTATGGTGGTTGCTATCGAGGTTGTGGATGAGAGTTTTATTTTTATCTGTGGTCTGGTAATTGTCATTTTTATACTGTCTCTCAAGGATTTATAGATCCCCCACAAGAATACGGCTCACAGCTTTAACACCACTCCAGGTCTCCAAACACACTCAGATGTGCTCATGTGCATGCACACCTAACTCCCAGCCCACCCACACAAACACACACACACACACACACACACACATTCTGTCTCTCTTAGGGTATTAAAACTCCAGTATCTAAAATGAACTGCCTGTTGTGATATCACCACAGGCTCAACAGTTTACTTGTTTTTGCTACTCTGGCCTCCTCCTCCTCCTCCACCTCCTCCTCCTCCTCCTCCTTTCTTCTCCTCCTCCTTTCTTCTCCTCCTCCTTCCTTCTCCTTCTTCTCCTTCTTCTCCTTCTTCTTCTTCTTCTTCTTCTTCTTCTTCTTCTAGTTGGGGGTTTCCATTTGTTTTATTTTTTCTTTCTTTCCTTTATTCTTTCTTACTTTTTTTTTTTCATTTTCTTTTTAAAGTACAATCACAGCGTTAATTTTCTGGTTATACTTCAGGCTGCCTTTATAAAATATTGAAGTATAAGGGCTTGGCATATTAATTCACTCTGATATGAGCCAGAAATACCAATGAAACCAGAAGTGCTTATTATATTTATAATAAGAAAAATGAAAAGATTAACACACTTATGGAAAAAGAATTAAAAAAGCATACAAAAAAGACATTCCTTGTAAATCTATGTAATTATATGTAAATCTCTCTGGCAATTTTGTGTCCCACTGGAAGCAGACAGTTTATCGGTACAGAGAACAGTGTGAACTGATTTTTACTACATATGCAAAGTTGAAAATTTTGTTTTCTTTACTGATCACAGTTTTCTCACATGTCAAGTGAGAATTACATGAGGTCATATAAATCTGGTGCCTGGAACAGCCACTATTATTGTTACATTATTATTGCAGGAGAATGGGACACTTGAGTTATTCAAATATTGTGACTACTTAGAAAATATCACATATACCATGCATAGGTTATTCATTTTTTACCACGTAGATTTGACTGAGAACTAAATAAATTACAATCAAAATATAGTTAGATTTTTTAGGCTTCAATTAAAAATAATTATATTAATATAAATTACAATTTCACTCTAAGGATTTGAATATCGACTTGATAATCTATGCTTTATTTGTGATATAATAGTCTTGATCCATTTTTAATAAATTATTACATTTCTCCATGACATAATCCCTCTTTGAAAACGTCAATTTGTTCAGTTTGTTTTGTGAACATTTTGTATATATTATTCTGCAATTCCATTAATAGGTAAAATGTACAAACATGTTCTACAGTTGTTTCTTGTACTTATTAGAATTCCTACCAGAATGTAAGGTGATTGTAGTCAGGCACTAGGTTCATACAATATGTTTTGTACCTTCAATGATATGACAAATTTTTTAAACATAAATATTATTTAATAGATATTTGATGACTCATTATGTAACTATGTAAAAATATACAGACATACCTATGTATGTGCATATGTGTATATACACATATCTTAACATTGTGAGTAAATTAGAGTTCACACACACACATAATCTTGCCTTTCTATGCCATTTTTGATTGCTGCTATTATAGATTTAATCTTTCCTACCTACCATTAAAAAGTATGAAATTGCCAGCGGTGTTTCTGGATTAACATACACATAGAGAATTAAGCAAACTGAAATCTGGAGCTTGCTCCAAGATTTCTAAATACTGGAGATTAGATGCAGGCAGAAAGGATTGATGGGATCATTACCTCAAAGCTCTGAAAGGACACTGCTGAGGAATATGAGAGATGTGAGAGTTCCTTCTGAGCCAAGAAAGGGTTCAGCAGAAGGGCCAGATCCAAATATCTTTCATGTGGTAGTATTTTTCTTCTGAGAGAACTTGAAGATATTTTTACTTTCTTTTATAGAGAGTCATCAATCACTGTAACTGATTTTTCTGAGCTCACCAATAAAGGTTTTCTATGAACAGCCCTTTGGAAATAATACAGAATAATATAAGGCAGCAGATTACTGCATCTTTGTTCTTATTTGTGAAGGCTGAAGCTGATACAAAGATAAGGTTTCTAAGAATGAACTGGCTTCAATAGATAAAATAAGGTTCTAAGGATATCATTTTTCCAGGAAGAACAGGGAGATCTTCAGTTTATTATACCACTATCACATGTAAGGCACTTGAGAGAAAAGGACAATCAGGCACTCACTGTACACATCACACTTGGGAAGAACAAGAACATTGACATTTCTCATTGAAAAAAGGAAAGTTAAATTTTCATGGCAGGGAAAAACCGAGCAAAGTGAATGATCTAGAAACTGGATCAGAGCCTGGGCAGTTATATAGCACTTTAATCAAAACATATTTTCTGATTTGAGTAAAGTAAATGGCACAGGAAAATGCAGGTATTACCTGAGAACTCAAGAGAAATCAACTGAAAAAAGAGGTGACCTGAAAAAGTGAATGGCATATCTCAATTCATAATCAAAAGCCTTGCAAATAGAGCCTCATCATATCAGGAATAATCATCCTTTCATTCCTCCTAGTTACAAGTTAATAATTCAATGATTCTTTGAATCCAAATAATTTTGTTTCTTAACCCTGCCAAAATCAGAATTTGAAAATATTTATTGTTCTTTTAAAAAGTGTTCTTAATTATATCTCTTTCTAGTAACATTATGCTGCATGTGTCTTTAAAAAGAAAAAGAAAATGGCCTAATTAATGACTTGTATGATAGGCTTGTCTGTATGCTTCACTTAGTTAGACACTTGAGAATGATGTTATTTATGAATTTTTTAATTTACTCTCTCTGGGTTTAATATAGAAATAATACAAGTTGTTTGATATATCTTAAAGTTTACTGCTTATATATCCAGGTGGCCTTCTCAGGAGCTCTGCTACTTTTTCAATGACCACAACATTAGTTGTCACTCTAGCAATACATTTTTTCATTTTTTGTTAAATATAAAATAAAATCTTTCTCTTTAAATGATAGTTTGGTTGGCATTTATTATTTTTTTTTAAAGGTCAATGCACCATTTGTATTTATGCTATATTTGCCCTTTGATACTTTCTCTTCTGTAGTTGATCAAGAAGGAATGGTGCGCCTGGCACAGTGGCTCATGCCTGTAATCCCAGCACTTTGGGAAGCCAAGGTAGGCAGATTGCCTGAGGTCAGAAGTTCGAGATCAGCCTGGCTAATGTGGGGAAACCCCCTCTCTACTAAAAGTACAAAAATTAGCCAGGCATGGTGGTGCATCTGTAGTCCCAGCTACTCTGGAGGCTGAGGCAGGAGAATCATTTCAACCCAGGAAGTGGAGGTTACAGTGAGCCGAGATCATGCCCTTGCACTCCTGGTTGGGGGACAGAATGTAACACAGTCAAAAAAAAAAAGGAGGAATGACGAAAGACAGTTTACATAGCATCAATGAGATCTGCTGTGCATTGCTCTAATATACTATACTATTTTCTTCTTTTTGTTTTTGGCATCTTATCAGTGGAGGAAATACTGGCTTCAAGCATGAACTCAAACTTTTTCCCCACCATTTCTGTCTTTGTAGGTTAAAGTACCTATTTGGAAAAATGTTTTTTTCCCCAAAATCTTTCTACTTACTTAATAAAGTCCTTAGGCTGAGATTCCTTTTGTCAGTATTCTTTCATTCCCTTCTCTAAATGCATGTTTCAAGCAGTCATTTAAAATAATCCAGTAAGACTTTATTTTTCTTTCCCCCTGTTTTCACCGAATGACAATTAAGAAGGCCAAGAACCCACAGACAAAATTTCAGATGAAAAAAGTTAAAAACCCATAAACTTGGCTTCATCCAGACATTTTTCTAAAATAAGTGTTTATTGAAATATTTGACTAAGAAAAAAAATTCAAAGGTCTGTGAAGGTTACTTTATTGCAATTTTCTGGAAAACTTGTATTGAACATAATAAATACAAAACATGGATATGATATGTCATAATAGATCATATTAAATCAGTGAATCTGAGGCAGCAAACGATTCATAAATCATTTGAATGAACTTAATATATCAGTATGTATAGTGCACTTAAATCCCCTTATAATAGTGTAACAGTTCATCTAGATATACATTCCTAGGAGAGTGATTGAGAATTTTCCTAAGCTTAATCAGTGAATGTAATCACTGTAACCAGACTGTTTGATTATTATTTTTTAGTGTATCCACATTTAACCACTTCTAAAAAAGGATTAAAGAGAGTTCATTTAAGCTAATGATATTACCATCGTCTCTTTCTTTTAAGTTCAATTTTAAAAGTAGGATACAAATTTTATACTTGAGTAAATGCATATATTCTCTACTTTATTTAGGCAATATTTCTGATAGCCTACTATGTTTTAGAAATTGCTATTAGAAGTACTGAAGCCCAGGCCGAGTGCAGTTGCTCACGCCCATAATCCCAGCACTTTGGGAGGCTGAGGCGGGCAGATCACGAGGTCAGGAGTTTGAGACCAGGCTGGCCAACATAGTGAAACCCTACCTCTACTAAAAATACAAAAATTAGCCGGTGTGGTGGCATGCACCTGTAGTCCTAGCTACTCAGGAGGTTGAGGCAGGACAATCACTTGAACCTGGGAGGCGGAGGTTGCAGTGAGCTGAGACTGCGCCACCGCACTCCAGCCTGGGAGACAGCGTGAAGCTTTGTCTCAAAAACAAACAAAGAAACGAAATGAAGTACTGAAGCCCATACAAATAACATGGTTTTAAGCGGCCGAATCTCTTCCCTAATGTAATTCACAGTCTAGTAGGGTGCTCTGCAAACCTGACATTGACATTACTTGGAAGGCATTAAAATTACTGAAGCCTAGGTTCAACTACTAATGCCTGGATTACACCCCAGAGATTCTGATATAATTGGTACAAATCTGATCAATGCTTCAAGCCATTTTGAATCCCCCAGTGAGTTTTGTAAAATAATTGTTTAGAGCAGTTTAAGTTTCACAGCAAAATTGAGAAAAAGGTACAGAGACACCTCGTATACTCCCTTCCTCTATGACATGCATAGCTTTCTCCATCATCAAATCACACCTCCCCACAGGATTATCACCTGACTAGAGCCATGCTGACTGTCCAGATGAAGCCAAACATTGAGACAGCAGGTACTAAATTAAAGATAGAATTTAATTATCGCAAGACAACTCAGCAAGGAGGATGGGAGATATTTCTCAAGGCTGCCTCCCAGAGACTTTAGAGGCTAGTATTTTTAAGATGATTTGTTGGGCAGTGGGGCTAGGAGATAGATGCTGCTGATTGATCTGGAATGAAATCATAGAGGTGACAAGGCTGTCTTAATGTGCTGAATCAATTCCCTGGAAGGGAGAGAGTTATAAGATTAGTCAAGTCAAGTCTTTGCTTGGTGACACAGGCCACAAGTCCTGTTGGTGTCAGTTTGTCCACTTGCAGGCAAAGTCTGAAAAATATCTCAAAACCAAGTGTTAGGTTTTATAATAGTGTTTGTGACTGCTGGTTACTACAGAAGCCAAGCTGGCAAACAATGGTGGGTTATCATTTAACTATGCCTATAGCTAAGCAGAAAAGATCTCCTCGTAGTTACAGCTGCAGGCATATCACCCCACATTTGCCCAGTTCAACTCCTGGAAGTCATCCAAGGGAGCTGCGTGATCTAAGGATCAATGTTCTTTAAAAGAAAAAACCAAGTTTATTAATCTTGTGGGAAGCCTGCCTGGGGACTAGAATAGGAAGATAATCTATTACTAGTGACTACTATTTATTGAAATGATTATGTGCAAGCAATCATGCATGGAGTAGGAAAAAGAGAGAAAGGAAAATATCTTGCCAAAATTTAGGCTCCTATGATAATTTTAATCTTGAGGCCTTTTAAAATCTTATAAAGGCAGTTTCAATACAGTGGTACTTTGTTAAAATTGATGAAATACATTGGCATATCATTGTCACCCAAAGTCCAGTTTACATTAGAGTTCACCTTTTGTGTTGTACATTCAATGGGTTTGGATAAATGTGTAATGAAATGAATCCCCATTGTAATACTATACATAGTATTTTACCACCCTAAATATCTTCTGTGTTACATCTATTCATCCTTCTCTGCCTCCTAGTCTTTTGCAAACATTGATTTTTTTTTTTTTTTTTTTTTTTGAGACGGAGTCTCACTCTGTTGCCGGGGCTGGAGTGCAGTGGCCGGATCTCAGCTCACTGCAAGCTCCGCCTCCCGGATTTACGCCATTCTCCTGCCTCAGCCTCCCCAGTAGCTCGGACTACAGGCACCCGCCACCTCGCCCGGCTAGTTTTTTGCATTTTTTAGTAGAGACAGGGTTTCACCATATTAGCCAGGAAACATTGATATTTTTACTGTCTCCACAGTTGTCCTTTCCAGGATGTCATATAGTTGGAATCATACAATATGTAGCATTTTCTGATTTGCTTCGTTCACTTAATAATATGCATTCAGGTTTCCTCCATGTTTTCTTACGGATTGATAACTCATTTATTTTTTAGCACCGAATAACATTCCTTTGTCTAAATGTACCACAGTTTATGTAGCCACTAATTTAATGAAGGACATCTTGTTTCCTTCCAAGTTGTACTAATTATGCATAAAACAGCTATGAACATCTTTATATAGCCTTCTGTCATGGCATGAATTTTCAACCCCTTTAAAAAAAAACTGTGATTGCTGAGTCAAATGGTAAGAGTATGTTTAGTTTTGTAAAGAATACCAATTTTCATTCCCATTAGCAATGAGTGAGAGTTCCTGTTGCTTTACATTCTCAACGGCATTTGATGTCAGTGTTCTGGATTTTGGTTATTATAATAGGTGCATAGTGGTATCTTATTGCTGTTTTAATTTGGATATCCCTGATAATGTGTTAGCATCTTTTTGCCATGTACATTGGTGAAGTATCTGTTAAAGTCCATTTATTAATCGAGCTATTTGTTTTCTTACAGCTGCATTTTAAGAGTTCCTTGAATATTTTAGTTAGTAGTCCTTTATATCCCATTTGCTTTTTGCAAATATTTTCTCTTCGTCTGTGGCTTGTGTTTTCATTCTCTTGACAGTGTCTTTGCAGAGCAGATTTTTAAATCTTAATGAAGTCCAACTTATCAATTATTTCATACCGCATATCTACATATCATGTCTGTGGTATTGAATCTAAAAAGTGACTGCTACATAAGGTCATCTAAATTTTTTCAGAAGTTATCTTCTAGTTTTATAGGTTTTTTTGTTTTAATTTTTGCTTTTGTTTTTTTGAGATGAGTCTCTGTTGCCTAGGCTGGAGTACAGTGGCACAATCTCAGCTCACTGCAACCTCTGCCTCCCAAGTTCTAGCAATTCTACCTCAGCCTTCCCAGTAGTTGGGATTACAGGCACCCATCACCATGCCCGGCTTATTTTTTTATTTTTTTTAATTTTTAGTAGAGATGGGTTTTCACCATGTTGGTGAGGTTGGTCTTGAACTCCTGACCTCAAGTGATTCGCCCGCCTTGGCCTCCCAAAGTGCTGGGATTACAGGGGCGAGCCACTGCGCCCAGCCGTTTTACAGTTTTATATTTTACATTTAGATCTGTTATTTATTTTGAGTTAATTTTTGTGAAATGTGTAAGGTCTGTATTTAGCTTCTTTATTTTGCTTTATTTTGTTTTGTTTAGCTTTTCTTTTTTGGTATATAATGGCCAGTTGTTCCAGCAGAATTTGTTGAAATGACTATTTTTTCTCCATTGTATTGCCGTTGCCATTGCTCCTTTGACTATTTAAATATCAGTTGACTATCTACGCAAATTTGGTTTTGGATTCTTCATTCTGTTCCATTAACGTATGTGTCTATTCTTTCACCAGTACTACATGATCTTGATTACTATAGCATTATAGTAAGTTTTGAGTCACATAGTGTCACTCTCTCAACTTTGTCCTCCAATATTGTGTTGGTTATTCTGAGTCTTTTGCCTTGCTTTGTAAACTTTAGGGTCAGATTTTCAATATCTACAAAATAACGGCTGAGATTTTAATTGGAATTACATTGAATCTATTGATCATATTGTGAAAAATTGACATCTTGACAATAGTGAGTCTTATGATCTATGAACATTAATATCTCTCCATTTATTTGTTCTTCTTTGATTTATTTCATCAGTTTTGTAATTTTTCTCATATATATCTTATACATATTTTGCTTGTGTTTCATTTTGGAGATGCTAATATAAATGCTCTTGTGTTTTTAATTTTAAAATTTACTTCTTCATTATTGAGTTACAGGAAAATGATTGTTCTTTTTTTTTTTTTTAGATGGAGTCTTGCTCTGCCAGTACCTGGAGATACACCATTGAATGAGATACAGACTAGGAGTGCAGTGGCACGATCTCGGCTCACTGCAACCTCCACCTGCCGGGTTCAAGGGATTCTCCTTCCTCAGCCTCCCAAGTAACTGGGATTACAGGTGCTTGCCACCACACCCAGCTAATTTTTTATTTTTTATTTATTTATTTATTTATTTTTAGTAGAGGTGAGGTTTCAACATGTTGGCCAGGCTGGTCTTGAACTCCTGACCCCAAGTGATCCACCCACCTCAGCCTCCCAAAGAGTTGGGATTACAGGAATGAGCCACCTTGCCCAGCCAGTCTTTTGTATATTAACCTTCTATCCTACAACCTTACTGTAATTGCTTATTATTTCCAAAAGTTTTTTAAAAATTCTGTTATTTTGGATTTTTGACACAATCACATTATCTGTAAGCAAAGGCAGTTTTATCTGTTCATTCCTCATCACTGTATGATTTTATTTTCTTCCATATTCTTGTCTTATTATAGTAACTGGAACTTTTAGTGTGATCCTGAAAATGAATAGCAAAGGGAAGATCCAGCTGGATGCAGTGGCTCATGCCTGTAATCCCAACACTTTAGGAGGCCAAGGCAGGTGGATTACCTGAGGTCTGGAGTTCGAGACCAGCCTGACCAACATTTTGAAACCCAGTCTCCATTAAATACAAAAATGTAGCCAGGCATGTGCACGCCTGTAATCCCAGTAGGGGACTGAGGCAGGAGAATCACTTGAACCTGGGAGGCAGAGGTTGCAATAAGCTAAGATTGCACCATTGTACTCCAACCTGGGCAACAAGAGAGAAACTCTGTCTCAAAAAAAAAAAAGGAACATCCTTGGCTTGCTCTTGATATTAGTGAAAAAGTTTCTAGTTTCTCACCATTAACTGTGATATTAGCTGTATGTTTTATGTAAACATTCTTTATCAAGTTGAGGAAGTTCCCTCTATTCCTAGATTACTGAGCCTTTTTGTCATGAATAAGTGTTAAATTTCGTCAAATGCTTTTTCTCCATCTATTGATATAAGTAGATGATTTTTCTTTTTCTCTTTTTTTTTTTTTTTGAGACGGAGTCTCGCTCTGTCACCCAGGCTGGAGTGCAGTGGCTGGATCTCAGCTCACTGCAAGCTCTGCCTCCTGGGTTCACGCCATTCTCCTGCGTCAGCCTCCTGAGTAGCTGGGACTACAGGAGCCCGCCACCTCCTCTGGCTAGTTTTTTGTATTTTTTTTAGTAGAGACGGGGTTTCGCTGTGTTAGCCAGGATGGTCTCGATCTCCTGACTTCGTGATCCTCCCGTCTTGGCCTCCCAAAGTGCTGGGATTACAGGCTTGAGCCACCACGCCCAGCCATGATTTTTCTTTCTATTGATGTGATGGGTTATATTTTTTTTTCTTGTTGACCCAAACTTATACAACTTGATCATGGTATATAGTTCTTTTTATACATTATTGAATTTAGTGTTTTGTTAAAGATTTTTATGTCACCGTTCATAAAAGGATTTTTCTTTGATTGTGATGTCTTTTTCTGGTTTTGGTATTGTGGTGATGTTGGCCTCACAGAATAATGTTAGGAAGTATTCCCTTTGCTTTTATCTTCTGTAATTGATTATAGGGAATTGATATATAATTTTTTCCTTAAATATTTGATAGAATTTACTAGTAAATCCATCTGGGCATGGTGCTTTCTAGTTTGGAAGGTTATAAATTACTGTTTCAATTTTGTGATATATATAGACCTATTCTGATTATTAATCTCCAGGTGATTTTAATGTGCAGATAAGGATGAAAACCACTGATAAGTAAAGATATGTAACCAACACAGAGCTCTAGCAGAAATAATTACAATGAAAAAAATATGACTTAATTTCTCCCGAGGGAAGGGAAAAGGTCTTCATCAAAAGGTTGAATTGAACCTTGAGTAAGGAGTAGTTGCTACTAGTTAGCTGGCAGAGCAATACTGAGAGATACTCCATAAGAGGGGATAGTATGTGCATTAAAGAGTTGAATGTATTTGAACATACGTTGAATGTATTTGAACAGACTGAGTGTACTTGAACAGAAGGAAAACATGAAGCTGGAAAATTAGGTTGAAAGCAGATAGTGGCATCATGTCAGAGTATTTTGTAAGTGAAAACAAGCATTTAAACAGTTTGTCATATTTATAAATTTTAATTAAAGGAAGTGTTGCATTAGGTGGAATCAAGAAAGAATGAGAGAAGAACAGTTGGCTGACCTAAAGGGAAGTTCTGATATCCTGAACATAGTCAGTGACAGAAATGTTACAGAGAATAGATTACTCATATTCATTTGAACAAAATGCATTATGTTGTTTTCAATAACAAAACATTCATTGAAAGACTGTTTGCTGAGTAACCTGACAGTACCTGGAGATACACCATTGAATGAGACACAGACTAGGAATTTGCAGTGTAATGGGAGAGATTGGCTACTTTTGTGCTATGTAAAGAATTCTATGTGAGTTCCTTACCAGCTGGTGATATTTTCAAGCACCCTGAGAAGAATCAACACTACATGGTTGAAACAAAGGGTGTGGAAATATAATAGCATATTTAGTTAATACTTGTTTGTATTTTTAACCCTTTGTATGTTGTGCTAACCATAATATTTCTTTTTAGATCAGTTCCCTATCCTTTCTTACTCTACTGTATTATAGCAGGATACCTCCTGAAGATTGAATTTATTCCATTCTTTTGCAAACTTGTTTTTAGTTAGGTTTTGGCATGGGAGGCTCCAGAGGGAGGTTGAAGAAAAACAGTGGAGTAAAGTTAGTGCCTTTCTCCCCATCTTCTTCTGATGTAGCAGATCCAGAATCATGATTCCAATTTCCTGCCTACAACCTTCTCCTTTTGTCTTCCCAACTCCAGCTCCAGAGACCACAACCACCCTTCATCTTTCAGCCCTAGGGAAGACATTGACTCCTCTATACTAAGCTCTGTGTGACCTTATTATTCAGTTTGTCACTTCAACATTTATAATACCTTCATAACAAGTGCCTTATCTTTAACTTCTTTATTATTTTACTTAGGTTAGGTTTTATATTTTTTCTAAGACTTTAACTGATACACATGCATTAAATCAGTTGATTATCACAAAATCTTATAAAGTTGGTACTGTTCTATTTTCACTTAATAGTGCAGTAAGTTAGAATTGTTTTATACATGCTACAGGCCCACTCACACAGGTCTCTGTAATAAAAGTGTCACACAAGAATACCTTTTCTTATGTATTAGTCACAGTAAGTAATACTAGACATGGTAACAACTAGATTCTGTAACAGTTTATTTTTCACATACACTATTCTGCTCTAAGTCAATTATGGACCTGAGATCCTCCTGTCTAGTAGGTAACCTTCTCCTAAGATCTCCATATGTCTCAATGCATGCCTCTGATCAATGCAGAATCAAAGAAAGACTATAATGTAAGGGCATACATAGTTTCTTAACTACCTTAGCTTGCATATGACAAACACTGACTCACATTCCAATGGTCAGAAGTAGTTATTATCCCACTTAAATACAAAGGGTCATGGATTTATAGTCTATCATGGGTGCTCAGGGTAAAAATGTAATGGGTTTGGAGGACTCATTTTTTTTTTTTTTTTTTTTGAGACGGAGTCTCGGTCTGTCGCCCGGGCTGGAGTGCAGTGGCCGGATCTCAGCTCACTGCAAGCTCCGCCTCCCGGGTTCATGCCATTCTCCTGCCTCAGCCTCCCCAGTAGCTGGGACTACAGGCGCCCGCCACCTCGCCCGGCTAGTTTTTTGTATTTTTTAGTAGAGACGGGGTTTCACTGTGTTAGCCAGGATGGTCTCGATCTCCTGACCTCGTGATCCGCCCGTCTCGGCCTCCCAAAGTGCTGGGATTACAGGCTTGAGCCACCGCGCCCGGCCATTTATTTCTCAAAAAGAATAAGTCCTGTTATAGAAAATCTGTGTGGATTAAAGATTGCCATAATTTTCTGCCACTCCTTCAATTGAGAGATGGAGATTACCTCCTATGTCTCTGCATCTACACTGCTCTTGAAGTTTATTTTGACTAATATTAGGTTGATGCAAAAGTAATTGCAGTTTCTAGCATTACTTTTAATGGCAAGACTACAGGTAATGGCAAAAACCACAATTACTTTTGAACCAACCTAATAGAATCTAAGAGAAGTATTCATGTGCTGCATGTCCTTTAAGAGGTTGCAAGGATGCCCAGTCTAGTTTTCTAAAGAGGCCACATAAAGAACTCATGGAAAACGATATACCATAAGAGTCAGAGAACACACAGAACCCCAGACTATAGTCAACACCAAGGCCTCAAACATGTAAGAAGCAACCTGAATGCAACCTAGTTGGTGGCTTCAACTGACACCAGAGAGAATAGAAGAACTGACCATTCAACCCACAGAATTATGGCAAATAATAATTGTTTTTAAGCCACAATTTGCTCTGCAGCAATAGGGAATGGAAACATCATTAAATATGAATTTTGCTTTTTCTCACACATATAGAATACACTCACCATTTCCCCAAGAGAGACAAAGTCTTATCCAATCATTGCCTCCAGTTAAGTCCATGATCTCCAGATGATACACCACATTCTTTATTTGGTCTATATGTGGCTTTTTGTGGCCAAGTATTGCTGTCCAAGGCTCTGGATCTGCCATGAGTTTAGTAATTGTGTGTGCTATGTCATTTTCTATTCTACTCCATCATATTCTATTTTATTTTATTGAAATTGAAGGTCACATGACCCACTAAATTGATAATATGACCTGCTAATATTAAAACATAAACCACAGTTTGAGAAACACTGCGTTATGCTATACTGCCATTTACAAAACTGATTAGTGTGCATTTGGGAAGGAGAAGTGGAGAGAAAGTTTACAGAATAATTTTAAGCAGGGAAATTACATAAACAGATTTTCCTTTTGAGCTAACCACTCTAACAGCACTTTGGACAATTGATTGAAAAGAAACAGGGCTATTAGAAGTTTACTCAGTAAAGAGGCAACAGAGATATTTTCGTAGTAATTTTCCTGAGAGTGAGGAAAAAGACAGACATGGATGATTCCATAATTTTGAGGTCCTTTCTTAGATGTGTGGTATTCCTGGGCTGGGGTGGGAGAGGGCAGACTGTTCTTTCTATCTACCCTTACTGAGGTGACTGAGGGATTCTTAAAAAATGAAGCATGTTCCATTTAGTTACATATTTTTGTAAGCAGACATGGGCTATTTATCTTACTTTCTGAAGCACCTATATAAGAAATAGAGACCTGTGATGAGGATTGATGAATAAATGGTGATAAAAATATAAAATAAAAATAAGCAAAACTGATAAACTGTCAAGTATATTTTGCAGTTGTAAGCGACTTCATCAAATAAGAATATGTTTGTGTAATGTGAGTGTATATGTGTATGTAAAATCTGTGTATGCCTATATAGGGATTTCAATAAGAAATTCGGACTAATCAAAAGCTCTGGTGAACTCTTTACATTTTTCGGGCTATTCTTTTAGGAGAAAAAAAATCAAATAAAGCAACTTGCACTGATTTTAGGGGATTTGGGGAGACTTGGCACAGGCTATTTAATTCCACCAAAGTCTGCTATTCAGTAAGAATTGATTTTCTTAATGGTGTCTTAACGGCAAAAAACACATAGTCACCAATAAACAATGAAATATGTTCATCATACTATATTTTTTAAAGGCATGACAAGCAATTATATTTGTACAAAAAATGGCAAGGTTTTTTTTTCCTCTTTAAACCTCTTTTAATCAAATAATCATGCCTCTGAAATTTCATTTAATGAAGATTTTATAGCAGCATCGTAAGAAGAATAGGATTTTATAAAGGGAAATGGCCTGGACAATAATAATATTTTGAATATAATGCATCATTTAAGGTAATACAGAATGGTGTGATTAATCCATTCAAACTCTCTGCATACCATGCTGAGTTATACCAGGACTTGCTGCATAAGATACTCTACATCATCACACTGCCTTGTTATTGCTATCATGATGATTTATGTACTGGAAACAGCTAAGCTTAGCTTGCTGTTTTTGCTTTTCAAAATAGATGTATGTTATGAATCATTTTAAATACTTGGAAGTATACTTTATTTAAAAAATAGTTGCCTTAATTTTTTCTCTATTAAGAGGAATGATGATAAAAATGTAATCTTTGTACAAAATTTTCAAATAAGGTTGGATGAATGACATTTCAAGTGAGTTGGTGGGAATGGGTAGTGGAATACACATCTTCTCACAACCTACTTGATATGTATGGAAATTTAGTTTTGTTATGATTCCTCAAAGTGACTTTATCAGTTTTGACCCTTTATCTCACCAATATTCCTATATTTACAAGGGCCCCATAAAACAGGCTTTTATACAAAATCATTCTTAAGTAATTTAACTGAATAATTATTTCTATAACACGTCAACTGCAATGCATACTTATTTAATTTTGAATAGTCTGATTTAATTCTTCTACAAATGTTATGACAGATGTAATCTGCAATACTTGGTCCTAAACTTAATTTGATGACATATGATCAAAGCTTCAGTAACAATTTCCTCAAAATGTACTAAAAATAACCCTTCCTAATTATCTCAAAAGAGAAATTTGTTGTGATTTATAGTAAAATTCAGTTAAAAACCTATTTCTAGGCTGGGCATGGTGGCACATGCCTGTAATCCCAGCACTTTGGGAGGACGAGGTAGGTGGATCACCTGAGGTCAGCACTTCACGACCAGCCTGACTAACATGGTGAAATCCTGTCTCTTCTAAATACAAAAAAATTAGCCCCCCGTGGTGGTGCATGCCTGTAATCTGAGCTACTTGAGAGGCTGAGACAGGAGAATCGCTTGTACCTGAAAGGCAGAGGGTTGCAGTGAGCCGAGATTATGTCATTGCACTCCAGCACAGGCAACGACAGTGAAACTCTGTCTCAAACAAAACAAAACAAAACAAAAAGCCTATTTCTTAATTTGGTTACTTTAGGGAGCACAGAGATTTCAGAAATGTCCTACTTACCGTGGTCGTGTATCAGAAAACTGTGTTGAAGAGTTTCAGTAAACTGAAGTCGGAGTGTATGATCCAAACCGTCCACTTATTACTAGAAGAGCTGGATATGAAAGCGTAAAGCCATGAAATTTCAGAGAGTCTACAGGTGTTAGTATTTATCTGGGTTGGAAGTAGGAAAGACTTAAAATAATGAATTGTGTAAAAACTGATTCCAAATCTAATTGGAAATGTTTGTGTTGCTAGAGTTATAGCTGATTTTCTGCAGGTGAGTTATACACGATATTTATTAAGAACAGTCATAAGAACTAACTTTTTTGAGCACTGATTTCTGGCAGTGTTGTAAGAGCTTTGGATATATTAATTTATTTAATCTTCACAAACAGTATCTGAGAAAGCAGCTATATAACACCTGTTTTACAAATAAGTAGATTAAGGAATGATCCGAGAAGTTATCCTGCAATCCCAGGTATAACAAAATGAAAATATCAGGGCCAGGATATCAAACCAGGTATTCTGCCTCTACCCCAGTAGTTCTTCATAGTTCGTATTCGTTTGGTATTTACTGGGTGTATAAGTCCCATGACTCCACAAATAACACAGAATGCATAGCCGAATATTATCTTCATTGGTTTATAATCTAGTTTTAAAGAAAATGTTTAACTAATGTAGAAAAAAAAAGATATGGCTCATACTAATGTGTGAGTGTGTGTGGGCATGTATGTGTACATCTGAAGAGAAAAAGAGAATTAATTAGATTCCTCAAGCACAGGCTAATTAAAATTTTCAAGCTAGGCTGAGTGAAAACCAAGATGCATGACTTTTTTTCCTATGTACAAAGGAAATCAATTTCCAGGACCTCAGTTTCCAAATATATTATTTTCTAAAAGGAATCTGCCTAAAATTAGGCCTGGAGTTGAAAACTCATGTTAATTCTTTTTTCCTGCTCTCTCCATTAAAATTCACCATCTCCCAACTGACATATAAACCAAATTTTACTATTGGTACACTGCCCGAGATTGTAAAACTTCCCAAGCCGAAAACAAAAGGTCAATTTGAACTACTGGTGTCTGTATAACTAAACGAAGCTGTAAGACAAAAGAAAGAAAGTGCATGATACTAAGAGCTGGTAATACATTCTTTTAAAAATCAGGTTGCTTCAGATTTTTTTTATTCAAGAAATGGGATGACCTAAAAGAGGTATAATTTTTTTGTTGTTTTTTTTTGTTTGTTTTTTGTTGTTTGGTTTTTTTTTTTGTGACGGAGTCTCGCTCTGTCGCCCAGGCTGGAGTGCA